>NW_016158895.1:37149-49502 GCF_001687245.7 Rhagoletis zephyria | reverse complement strand
ATACAAGGCAATAGGCCGGCCGGTTTTGAACTACGCAGCGCCAGTGTGGTCGCCAGGGACTAGTAGGACGCAGTGGACGAAGCTACAGACGGTACAAATTACGGCACTTAGGACAGCGACGGGATGCCTCCTGATGTCGCCTGAACACCACTTGCACGGCGAGGCGCAAATGCTCACAGTTAAGGAGCATAATATAATGCTCTGCAAGCAGTTCCTGGTCGGGAGCCACAGAAGTGGCCACCCAAACAGACAGCTGCTTGCAACGAAAAATTTTGCATGTGAAAGCAACAACAAAGTTAGCTAGCACGGATAGACGATAGCGAGTTTGGTTGTACCTCATTGTATTCGTTCGTTTCGCCACTCGCTAACTGTTGGCGAATCGATGACGGCTACAGTTACTGTTACGTGAAGCAAAACTGGAATCGAGTTGACGATATCGCACAAACGATCAAACAATTTTTGATTTTTATGAAGCAAGACAATCTCGCCACGATATCGTTCAGACGAATGTCGTCATACGTGATTCATGCCCTGGTTTTGATATTCGTAGATGGTTTTAGGCATATGTTTAGTAGTCTATTTTGGTAAATTTAGGAATATATACAAATAGAAATGCTCAAACTATAAGCTCAAAAACAATAACTGATGCGGTGTTTCCAAGATATTTTAATGCCCTTGAGTCACAAGTATATACAAGTATATTTTATCAATCATACTGATAATTTCTTGTATTAAAATAATTAAAAATGAAAATGAATAAAAAAATTAAATCAGAAAAATGAATAAAATTAAGTGAAATTAATGTTTAATTTCTAACCTAACCTACATTTGTATGTATGTAACTGAATCGCTTAATAATAGCTTTACATATAAAAAGATTATCCTAATTTTCGAGCTTAACTCCCTAATCTGTTATTAGAAAAAGAGATTAGCCATGCAAAATTATAATTAAAAATATCTCAGATTAAACCGATAACTTTTTGGTGTCCAACTTAGTTTTATCGATTATACTTGCGAAGAAGAGGAGGAATGTCAAATACTAAAGTAAACAAAAATTGACGCTAGTAAGGAAAATAGGTTTGTAAAGGTATTTTTAATAAAATATTCAGTTATGAATATATTTAAATGGCCTTATATGTGCTGCAAAAAAAAGTGACCACGGTGGCACAGAGAAGAAGTTTAACTTTTCCTCGAGTTGTGTGAATAACAAGCACAACCAATTTGATAGCAATTTGATAGCTACCGAGCTTTGATTGAGATTATATTTATATGTAAACGTACTTTTATGCTTTGCCATTCGCATATGTATACACATCAAATTTCATGAGTACCTAGTACTCACGCCTTTTTTAGCCGAATATTTCTTTTTTTTCAAATTTGTTTTTTTTTAGAAAAAAAAAATTATATACAATTAAATTTTTCTTTAGGACCCCAGCTCACTCCATAGGTCTGCGGTGGTGCTCCTGAGCGCCTACGTATCGCGATGGAGTAGGCTGGGACTCCAACCAGCACTGACTATCGGGGTCTCAGTCACCCCACATGTCTTAGGGGGGCATGCGTGACTGCCCTTTGCTGCATTGCGGTGGGGTGCACTGAGACCGAAAGATAGCTCAGCAAAATTGTACGCGACGGCCAGTACACCCTTCAAGTCTGGAGGGGCATTCCACTATGCCGGCTTGCATTGCGGTTGGGTGTACTGGACCAAATAGCGACTTTTGTGTTTGTTTTTTTTGTACCTTATATTTTTTTTTCGTAGACTTGTGCCTTCCTAATGTCAAGGGGGGTCAGCATTCCCATTGACTTTGATATAAAATTATACCCAACTGAACTTTTGCCTTACACGTATATGACCGAGAGGTAGCGGCGCTAAGTCAAGAGGGACCGGGAGGGATAACACTCCCACTATGCCAGCAACTAATCCTCTAGTGATGCATTCACACATTGCTGACCATACGGGAGGAGTTCCGCCTCCAATTCCGACGGCCAATCCCGCTCCGGGGATGTTTCCGCTACCTCCATGACTATGCTTTCGGGAAGACAGGAAAATGATAGGTCTTTGCCAGGGAATACCGGTGTTGAGGAAGGTATTGCAGAAGATAGAAGTAGACGTTCTAATGGCGGAGCGCCTGCAGGAAATTCGTGGGTACNTGCTTTCGGGAAGACAGGAAAATGATAGGTCTTTGCCAGGGAATACCGGTGTTGAGGAAGGTATTGCAGAAGATAGAAGTAGACGTTCTAATGGCGGAGCGCCTGCAGGAAATTCGTGGGTACGAGTGCTTCATCAGCTCTTACGTACTTCGCAAGAAGAAATGAGAGCTGAAATGAGAACAATACGGGAAAATATGAACGCATTAAGTGCAGTGGTAACTGCATCTCAAACTGCACCCAATGGCCATAGGGACTTTGCTTCTATCGCACGCAATCCGACACAAGCCACTTTGAATAGTCGACCAAATTTTACCACCAATATTGTCATTAAGCCATAGGACAGGNGAACGCATTAAGTGCAGTGGTAACTGCATCTCAAACTGCACCCAATGGCCATAGGGACTTTGCTTCTATCGCACGCAATCCGACACAAGCCACTTTGAATAGTCGACCAAATTTTACCACCAATATTGTCATTAAGCCATAGGACAGGAGCCTATGACGGCACTGGTAGCGTTTCAGATTTTCTCTTTAAGCTAAACACGTTGTGTGAGCGTACACAATGTACAGATGAGCAGTTGATGGCAAGTTTCCACCTATTTTTGTCAGGGCGAGCTGAGGAATGGTATTGGTTGTTCACTAAGCAGAATCCAGATGCGACTTATCCCTTCTTGTGCTATTCTATCAGGCGGGAATTCGGCACCTTAAAAAGTGACCATGAGATAATGATGGAGATCTCAATGCGTCGTCAGAAGGCTAATGAATCGTATGATACGTTTCATACAGATATATTAGCCTTGAACGCTAGACTAAGGGAGCCGATGTCGGAGAACCTGTTGATGGACATATTGAAGAGAAACGTTAACAGCAGCCTGAAGTTGATGCTTTTCAATGCTGGTACGCAGACCCTACGTGACCTACGTGACGTTGCTAGGAAAGGCGAACAAATCTTGAAGGAAACCAGAAGCTTGGTACCGAACTCTTCAGGACGGCATGTTAACGAAACAATGGCTATCACACCGGATGAATGGACAGGAGGAATGGATGGAGAAGTGGATCCACAAGTGGAAGCGCTAAATTTCANAAATCTTGAAGGAAACCAGAAGCTTGGTACCGAACTCTTCAGGACGGCATGTTAACGAAACAATGGCTATCACACCGGATGAATGGACAGGAGGAATGGATGGAGAAGTTGATCCGCAAGTGGAAGCGCTAAATTTCCAGAGGACTAGGAAACCGGACTATTCAGGAATACAGTGCTGGAACTGTGACAAGATGGGACACTCATACATCTATTGCGAGGAAGCGATTCGGAACGTGTTCTGCTTCTAGTGTGGACAGGAGGGGGTGGTCACTCCAAGATGCCCCAGAGATCATCGGAGACAGGGAAACCGGAACCCGAGCGAGATGACAATCGGGGATTCTCGTTCGGCACCCTAGCCCTCGAAGCACGGAGTACAGGAGCAGCAGCCTCCTGTACTAAACCAAAAAGTAAGCCAATTCCAGCCAGAACCGTTCGTTTGCATGGAGATGTCAGTAGTTCGGAGAATAATACCAGTCCCTCGAGGGTTTCACCACGGGTCATCATAACCTTCCCAGATAGTTGCGACAGCTCTGATTCCGAGTGTATGTTTTCTTCTACAGCCAATCCTCTGCAGGTTCGAATTCTTAGGCTTTCACGTAGGGATGTCGCATGCCAGACTCAATTCCCAGTTAGTTTAGAGCAAAGAGAAAAGGATTATGAACGGATAAGGGTGAATATTTTCGAAGAAGAACCCAAACTTGTGGTTTCGGAGAATATACTACAGTGTAGGAAAAGATATTCTAGCCGAGTAAATATGCGTAAACTTCTGCAAAGTACTAAAATTCTGATAACACCAGATTAGAGACCGCTAGCGAGGATTAAAATATACGATAGTTTCGTAGTGGGTTTGTTGGATTCCGGAGCAAACGTTTCCATTCTTGGAAACGGATGCGAAGATTTCCTAAAAAGAAACAATTTAAAATATCACTCCTTGCGCGCGTTTGTTTATATGGCTGTTGGAAATCAGCAGAAAATACTCGGCTCGATATCTTTACCGGTCACTTTTAAAAATATTACGAGGACTATTCGCTTTTATCTTGTACCGTCATTAATCCAAGAAGCATACCTGGGAGTTAATTTCTGGAAGGCATTTGCGTTGGCTCGCGATCTATTTCCAACCGTTTCGTGTTTAGACTTTCCAAATGAAGATGAGCCAAACTTCCATCAGCTCACACCTGATCAGAAGATAGCATTGCAAGAAGTTGTTTAGGAGTTTCCCTCGTTCGAAAAGCTAGGACAAGGTCAAACCAGTTTAGTGACTCACCATATAGACACGGGTGATGCGGTGCCAATTANATGGCTATCACACCGGATGAATGGACAGGAGGAATGGATGGAGAAGTTGATCCGCAAGTGGAAGCGCTAAATTTCCAGAGGACTAGGAAACCGGACTATTCAGGAATACAGTGCTGGAACTGTGACAAGATGGGACACTCATACATCTATTGCGAGGAAGCGATTCGGAACGTGTTCTGCTTCTAGTGTGGACAGGAGGGGGTGGTCACTCCAAGATGCCCCAGAGATCATCGGAGACAGGGAAACCGGAACCCGAGCGAGATGACAATCGGGGATTCTCGTTCGGCACCCTAGCCCTCGAAGCACGGAGTACAGGAGCAAGAGCCTCCTGTACTAAACCAAAAAGTAAGCCAATTCCAGCCAGAACCGTTCGTTTGCATGGAGATGTCAGTAGTTCGGAGAATAATACCAGTCCCTCGAGGGTTTCACCACGGGTCATCATAACCTTCCCAGATAGTTCCGATAGTTCTGATTCCAAGTGTATGTTTTCTTCTACAGCCAATCCTCTGCAGGTTCGAATTCTTAGGCCTTCACATAGGGATGTCGCATGCCAGACTCAATTCCCAGTTAGTTTAGAGCAAAGAGAAAAGGATTATGAACGGATAAGGGTGAATATTTTCGAAGAAGAACCCAAACTTGTGGTTTCGGAGAATATACTACAGTGTAGGAAAAGATATTCTAGCCGAGTAAATATGCGTAAACTTCTGCAAAGTACTAAAATTCTGATAACACCAGATGAGAGACCGCTAGCAAAGATAAAAATATACTATAGTTTCGTAGTGGGTTTGTTGGATTCCGGAGCAAACGTTTCCATTCTTGGAAACGGATGCGAAGATTTCCTAAAGAGAAACAATTTAAAATATCATTATTTGCGCGCGTTTGTTTACACGGCTGGAGGATATCAGCAGAAAATACTTGGCTCGATATCTTTACCGGTCACTTTTAAAAATATTACGAGGACTATTCGCTTTTATCTTGTACCGTCATTAATCCAAGAAGCATACCTGGGAGTTAATTTCTGGAAGGCATTTGCGTTGGCACCCGATATATTCCCAAGCGTTTCCTGTTTAGATTTTCCTAATGAAGATGAGCCAAACTTCCATCAGCTCACACCAGACCAGAAGATAGCATTGCAAGAAGTAGTTCAGGAGTTTCCATCCTTCGAAAAGCTAGGACCAGGTCAAACCAGTTTAGTGACGCACCATATAGACACGGGTGATGCGGTGCCAATTCAAAGTAAGCATNATGAGCCAAACTTCCATCAGCTCACACCAGACCAGAAGATAGCATTGCAAGAAGTAGTTCAGGAGTTTCCATCCTTCGAAAAGCTAGGACCAGGTCAAACCAGTTTAGTGACGCACCATATAGACACGGGTGATGCGGTGCCAATTCAAAGTAAGCATTTTCCTCTTTCACCACCCAGGCAGGCAGAAGCCTATAGCGAAATTGAAAGGCTACTCAAGATGGGAGTGATTGAGGAATCGAATTCACCATGGTGTAGTCCAGTGGTACTAGTCCGGAAACCAGGCAAAGTTAGGCTGTGCATAGATTCCAGGAAGGTGAACGTGGTCACCAAGAAGGAGTCGTATCCGTTGACCCATATTCATGGGTTGTTGATCAGGTTAAAGGATACATACTTTATAAGCGGTATTGATTTGAAGGATGCTTTCTTCCAAATCAAATTAACGGAATCGTCTAAGGAAAAGACGGCATTTGCGGTTCCAGGGAAGCCATTGTACCACTTTAAAGTAAAGCCCTTTGGCCTGTGCAACGGATCACAAACAATGAGTCGGCTGATGGATAAGACTATCCCTTCACGATTGCGGGAGAACGTCTTTGTCTACCTGGATGACCTGATGGTGTGCAGCTCAAACTTCGATGATCATTTGGAATTGCTGAAGGAAGTGGCGAAATGCTTGCGGGATGCGGGACTCACTATCAATGTAAAGAAGAGCAAGTACTGCCAGAAGGAAATTCGATATCTCGGGTACTTGATAGGGAATGGTTGTTTGAAAGTAGGCCCAGGCAAAATAGAAGCCATAAAGGATTTTCCGATTCCCAAGTCCCCTCGTCAGGTTCGCAGGTTTATAGGAATGGCAAATTAGTACAGGTCGTTTATTACCAATTTCGCAGGTTTGGCGGGTCCAATGACAGATTGCCTTCGGAAGTCACCTGGTCCATTTAAATTAACTCCTGAGGTAGTTGAAGCATTTGGTAAACTTAAAGTTGCACTCTGTTCAGCGCCTGTCCTGGCACAACCCGATTTTAGTAAGGATTTCGTGATCCAATGTGATGCATCCAAAATAGGAGTAGGAGGCGTGTTATTCCAGTTCGATGAGGAAGGAGCAGAGCATCCCATAGCTTTTGTGTCAAAGAAGCTGAATAATGCTCAGCGGAATTATACGGTCACCGAGCTGGAATGCCTCGCCGCAATAGTTAGTGTCAAGCGTTTCAGACCATATATTGAAGGATTGCCTTTTCGAATAATTACTGACCATTCAAGTCTCAAGTTGCTAATGACACAAAAAGACTTGAGCGGCAGGCTGGCAAGATGGTTGCTTCTATTGCAACGATACAACTTTAGGATGGAGCATCGCAGACGTTCATTGAATGTTGTGCCGGACACCCTTTCGCGTTTTGACGTGGACGAATTGTCTTCTAGCACACCTCTGGAAATTGACTTTGCATCACCGGAACTCGACGGCGCAGAGTACTCGGAGCTTCGTGAAACAATTAAAAACAATCAATATCTACGCTTAGTCGAAAATAGAGTTTACCAAAGAGTGATGTTTCGAAGAGGTGTGGAAGAGGAGGAGGATTCGCTCTGGCGTTTGTGGTTACCGGAAGGGCTGACGGAGCTCGCAATCAAATGCTCACATGATTCCAATGCTAGTTACCATGGAGGTTGGCAAAAGACTTTAGAGCGTGTTCGGCAGAAATATTTTTGGCCGCAAATGGCAAAGGACATACGCCACTATGTAAACCGTTGCGAAACCTGAAAAGCCGTGAAAGCCACCAATCAAGTGTTCAGACCACCTATGGGCAATGCCTTCGTATCTGAGAGGCCATTCCAGCGTCTTTATTGCGATTTCTTAGGTCCATATCCAGGATCAAAGCGAAGAAACCAGTTTTTGTTCATAGTGCTAGACCATTTTTCTAAATACGTATTTTTGAAGGCGATGCAAAACGCGACGTCGGCACATCTATTTATCTTCTTTAGTACAGAGATTTTTCCAGCTTTCGGGGTCCCTCAATTCGTCCTAGTGATGNATTTTTCCAAATACGTTTTTTTGAAGGCGATGCAAAACGCGACGTCGGCACATCTATTTATCTTCTTTAGTACAGAGATTTTTCCAGCTTTCGGGGTCCCTCAATTCGTCCTAGTGATGACGGGAAGCAATTCATTTCGAAGGAGATGCAGCAGTTTTTTGAAAACTATGGGGTTGTTCACATTAAGACGGGGTTATACTCACCGCAGGCTAACGCCTCTGAACGAGTGAACAGAGAGATTGTTTCGAAAGTTAGAATATTCCTGAAGGACAAACAAGATCACATGGACTGGGACAAACATATTCCCGAAATTCTGTCGGTTTTAAGAAGCGATTACCATACGTCGATTCAGAGCTCGCCATACTTCGCGTTATTTGGACAAAATATGATACCACATGCATCAGCCTATAGCATACTGGATAAACTGGGTAGTCTAAGACAAGACGAAGTCCCGATTACAAGCAGAGCTGACAAGCTAGCAAACATTCGCGAACATATACGAAAGAACCTTGAGTTAGCGCAAGATAGAGCAGCAAACACGTACAACGAGCGTACGCGAGTTGGTAATTACCAAGAAGGACAAGAAGTATTCCGGAAAAACTTCGCTCTTAGCAACTTTAAGCAAGGCATAAATGCTAAATTCTTGCCTAAATATATCAGGTGTCGTGTTCTGCGAAAGGTAGGCAATGCTTTGTACGATTTAGAGGACTTGAATGGCAAGCCAATCGGTAGGTTCCATGCATCTGACATCCGGCCGTGACAATGTCGTCCGTCACGAAAAGCGATCCGAAAGTAAAGTAGTTTTTTTTCCAATATTAATAATCACGTTTTCCTCAAATATTAAACTTAGCGATAGGGTAAAACCTTGACCGCTCGCAGACTGCCCGGGGTCCAACTTTGCATGGCTTTTCCGCGAAGCTAAGTCATGTAGGGCTAAAACTCGCTTCTGTAACACTTCCCTACCGATCATTTCTCTGCGGGTAGAGAATATACGTCATTCTCTACTACTCATTAAACAGAGAACAAGGCGTCATATATGAATTCGCCCAGGTATAGAATCAGGACAGAAACGAGCTACTGGACTAGCGGAGGGGCCGGACTGTGAAGACCGACTAAGTTCGGCAATTGGGGGGTGGCTAACTCTAGCCAACGAATGTGAATAGAGTATCTCTTTTTTTCTCTTACTGTCCTTTTCACTGGGCGCTTTGGCGGTCGGGGACAACTCGCCCAGTATCCTCCCCGAGCATCTACATTTATAGGACGTTCACCCGCGCTCCCACCGGGAGTCGTCCGCACACCCATTAGGATTGTCTTTTAGGAGTTTTGACGAGTTCTCCTTATCAAAATGTCTAATGCCTTTCGGAGTTTTGACGAGATCTCCTTATCAAAATGTCTAATGCCTTTCGGAGTTTTGACGAGTTCTCCTTTAAGAAAATGTCTCTTGGGCCGCAAAGCCAAAGCTTTTCAGGACAGCCTGCCCTGTGTTCTTCTTAGCGGTGTTGAACAAGTGGGGGGCACGGTGTTAAGACCGACTAAGTTCGGCACTTTGGGGGTAGGCTTCTCTGGCCTAAAACAAGAGAGAACCACCGCAACACCGGACTTGAATTTTTTCCCACACTTAGTTATGCAGCCGGGATTGAGTTTCCGAGTCGAATACGCCAGGCAAACTCTGGTATAACTTTTGTTTTTTCTTCACTACCAGAATTACAAAAACCACTCTGACTTACTGAAACCCCAGATTGAACCTTTTAAAACATTGAACTCATTGTTTTATGAATACAAGAATTACCGGAACCCGACTCAGTATTAACTAAATCAGTAGACTTATAGTTCCGGAGGCTGACTATACAGATCTGATCCATCCAGCATTACAGGCGAATACTGACGCGGAAAGTAGTACAGGCGTTACCTTCAGTGGTCCAGTATCATAGAACTAAACTTACTAGTCTCCCAATACTGAGTCGGACGAACGCTAACTGCCACCTGACGTAACTACGGGGTGTTATTTTTTTTGCCCGGCTAAACACTTTTTTGAGACTCTATATCTCAGGGGTGAGTCGTGCCCCACGTTCTTGTGATTTTACCACCTAACTCATTTTCGGACGCCTTGCGAAGACAGTTAACCCTTTTTCCTGTTCGCTTCTGTGACGAGTCGTGAAGTGAAGCAGGTTTGTTATGGGTTCCTGTTCGCCGCACAAAATATAAATACTTTATTCTTCGGCGTTAGAGCTGTAAAAGTAGCGAAATTTCGGATAGCCGTATGTATTCGTTACTAANAAAAAAGTGACCACGGTGGCACAGAGAAGAAGTTTAACTTTTCCTCGAGTTGTGTGAATAACAAGCACAACCAATTTGACAGCTAACGAGCTTTGATTGAGATTATATTTATATGTAAACGTACTTTTATGCTTTGCCGTTCGCATATGTATACACATCAAATTTCATGAGTACCTAGTACTCACGCCTTTTTTTTTGTATCGATTCGAACAATTTGATACAATGAAGCCCTTCTACCCAGTGATGGAAAAGTAGGCACAATAGTGACATTTTTTGCCCTTACATTCTTAGAGGCACTTTTGGTACAATTCATCCTGTTTTGGCACTATCATAAAATTTAGAAGTTAAGCATAAAATGCCAATATATAACAAAAAATTACATACCACATTATATATTAACAAATTACAAAAAGTGAAAATTAAAAGCACTTACAAATTAAAGTAAGGGCTGTGAGAAATATTTACAAATCGCTGAATTCTGTTGTGAATGTGTAGTACGAAAAGTAATTATGTGAGTAACGATTCGGTACTACAAGCACTTGTAATAATAATAATAATAATAATAATAATAGATTGGCGCTTACACACATGTTGGTGCTTGGCCGAGCTTCTCCTCCGATTTGTGGCGTGCGCCTTGATGTTGTCACACAAAGCGGAGGGACCTACAGTTTTACGCCGATTCCGAACGGCGATTGTATTTTTATGAGAAGCTGTTTTTCATGGCAGAAATACACGCGGAGGTTTGCCATTGCCTGCCGAGGGACGACCGCTGTTAAGAAAAAACCTTTTTTCTAAATTTTTGCGATGTTGCTTTGACCAGGGTTTGAACCCAGGTGTTGCGGAGTGGAAGCGCGCACTGCTTACCACTACACCTTAGCGCCGACAAGCACTTGTACCTCACAAAAATCATCGCAACGATTCTTGCAGAGTGTACACGAAAGTTTATTTTAATAAAACGTAGAACGTACAATTTACATGGCAGAAACTAGCTGTCTAAAATGGAAAATTCTCGTACTCCTTTTATATAGGAATAACGGTATGATTTTGACAATTTTGTGTAAGTAACTAAAGTACAATACATACAAAGGAATGATACATACATAAAAGAACATAAATACATGAAATTAAAGCGTGAAGTGTGTGTGGTGAAATTTTGTGTTTGCCTTCCATCTGTTTCGCCGTGCTGCCGGATCTACTAAATTGGGGTGTTAATTGCGACATCCCACCGACCGGTGAATCCTCCGTGGATTCTCGATACTTTAAAGCGGCTAGCTTGCTGACTGGACGCCGGATAACTCCATGAGATGTCTGTATCGCTGCGCTTCGGATTCGGCTATCTCTTTCAGGGAACACTTCCACCACCTTTCCCATCTCCCAGCGGCTTCTGGGCAATGCGGGGTCACACACTATTACAAGCTGGTCCAGCTAAAGAGGACCGGTTTCCTCGGCCCATTTGGGACGACACAGCAGTTGTGGCAAGTACTCCACCATCCATCGCTTCCATATACGGTCTTTCAGATTTTGGGCAATCTTCCATTGTTTTCGTGGACAGATGTGCCTCTCGTCCAAGCTGGGTGTTTGCGTTGAATTCATACATCCAATTAAAAAGTGGTTTGGAGTAAGTGGTTCTTCGTCATGTGGGCTGACCGGTATTTCAGTTAGGGGTCGGCAGTTCACAATATTTTCTGCTTCTATAAGGACACTTCGAAGTGTTTCTACTCGAGGAGCTTCTTCCTTCAACACTCGTTGCAAAAGTTTCTTAACGCATTGTATTAACCGTTCCCAGCAACCACCGGCATTGGGATTAGCTGGACAATTGAATCGCCATTCAATGTTTTGTTTAGTCATCTCTTGGTCGATGCGTTCAAAATCAAACAATTTGTCTTCGGACTTCATCTCCCGCTGTGCACCCACAAAATTGGTGCCGTTGTCGCTTCTTATCTGTACAGGGACCCCGCGGCGGTTAATGAAGTTCCTTAGGCAGATGATGAACGAATCTGTGGAGAGGTCTTCTGCTACCTCCAGAAGAATAGCTCTTGTCGTCATGCAGGTAAATAATGCCACCCAACGTTTCTCCGTTCTGCGCCCAATACTAACCAAAAATTGTCCGTAGTAATCCACGCCAGCATACGAAAACGGACGCACAAAGGGAGTCAAGCGATCCGTCGGTAGTTGTCCCATCAGCGGCACAGCGGGTTTAGCAGCCCAGCGGATGCATATTGGACAAGCTCGTTTGATTGATTGTAATAATTTTCGCGCGGATGGCACCCAATACTTC
>NW_016158895.1:8716-36342 GCF_001687245.7 Rhagoletis zephyria | reverse complement strand
AAAGAAAAGTGACCACGGTGGCACAGAGAAGAAGTTTAACTTTTCCTCGAGTTGTGTGAATAACAAGCACAACCAATTTGACAGCTAACGAGCTTTGATTGAGATTATATTTATATGTAAACGTACTTTTATGCTTTGCCGTTCGCATATGTATACACATCAAATTTCATGAGTACCTAGTACTCACGCCTTTTTTTTTGTATCGATTCGAACAATTTGATACAATGAAGCCCTTCTACCCAGTGATGGAAAAGTAGGCACAATAGTGACATTTTTTGCCCTTACATTCTTAGAGGCACTTTTGGTACAATTCATCCTGTTTTGGCACTATCATAAAATTTAGAAGTTAAGCATAAAATGCCAATATATAACAAAAAATTACATACCACATTATAGATTAACAAATTACAAAAAGTGAAAATTAAAAGCACTTACAAATTAAAGTAAGGGCTGTGAGAAATATTTACAAATCGCTGAATTCTGTTGTGAATGTGTAGTACGAAAAGTAATTATGTGAGTAACGATTCGGTACTACAAGCACTTGTAATAATAATAATAATAATAATAATAATAGATTGGCGCTTACACACATGTTGGTGCTTGGCCGAGCTTCTCCTCCGATTTGTGGCGTGCGCCTTGATGTTGTCACACAAAGCGGAGGGACCTACAGTTTTACGCCGATTCCGAACGGCGATTGTATTTTTATGAGAAGCTGTTTTTCATGGCAGAAATACACGCGGAGGTTTGCCATTGCCTGCCGAGGGACGACCGCTGTTAAGAAAAAACCTTTTTTCTAAATTTTTGCGATGTTGCTTTGACCAGGGTTTGAACCCAGGTGTTGCGGAGTGGAAGCGCGCACTGCTTACCACTACACCTTAGCGCCGACAAGCACTTGTACCTCACAAAAATCATCGCAACGATTCTTGCAGAGTGTACACGAAAGTTTATTTTAATAAAACGTAGAACGTACAATTTACATGGCAGAAACTAGCTGTCTAAAATGGAAAATTCTCGTACTCCTTTTATATAGGAATAACGGTATGATTTTGACAATTTTGTGTAAGTAACTAAAGTACAATACATACAAAGGAATGATACATACATAAAAGAACATAAATACATGAAATTAAAGCGTGAAGTGTGTGTGGTGAAATTTTGTGTTTGCCTTCCATCTGTTTCGCCGTGCTGCCGGATCTACTAAATTGGGGTGTTAATTGCGACATCCCACCGACCGGTGAATCCTCCGTGGATTCTCGATACTTTAAAGCGGCTAGCTTGCTGACTGGACGCCGGATAACTCCATGAGATGTCTGTATCGCTGCGCTTCGGATTCGGCTATCTCTTTCAGGGAACACTTCCACCCCCTTTCCCATCTCCCAGCGGCTTCTGGGCAATGCGGGGTCACACACTATTACAAGCTGGTCCAGCTAAAGAGGACCGGTTTCCTCGGCCCATTTGGGACGACACAGCAGTTGTGGCAAGTACTCCACCATCCATCGCTTCCATATACGGTCTTTCAGATTTTGGGCAATCTTCCATTGTTTTCGTGGACAGATGTGCCTCTCGTCCAAGCTGGGTGTTTGCGTTGAATTCATACATCCAATTAAAAAGTGGTTTGGAGTAAGTGGTTCTTCGTCATGTGGGCTGACCGGTATTTCAGTTAGGGGTCGGCAGTTCACAATATTTTCTGCTTCTATAAGGACACTTCGAAGTGTTTCTACTCGAGGAGCTTCTTCCTTCAACACTCGTTGCAAAAGTTTCTTAACGCATTGTATTAACCGTTCCCAGCAACCACCGGCATTGGGATTAGCTGGACAATTGAATCGCCATTCAATGTTTTGTTTAGTCATCTCTTGGTCGATGCGTTCAAAATCAAACAATTTGTCTTCGGACTTCATCTCCCGCTGTGCACCCACAAAATTGGTGCCGTTGTCGCTTCTTATCTGTACAGGGACCCCGCGGCGGTTAATGAAGTTCCTTAGGCAGATGATGAACGAATCTGTGGAGAGGTCTTCTGCTACCTCCAGAAGAATAGCTCTTGTCGTCATGCAGGTAAATAATGCCACCCAACGTTTCTCCGTTCTGCGCCCAATACTAACCAAAAATTGTCCGTAGTAATCCACGCCAGCATACGAAAACGGACGCACAAAGGGAGTCAAGCGATCCGTCGGTAGTTGTCCCATCAGCGGCACAGCGGGTTTAGCAGCCCAGCGGATGCATATTGGACAAGCTCGTTTGATTGATTGTAATAATTTTCGCGCGGATGGCACCCAATACTTCAGGCGCACTTCATTGATGACTAGGTGATCGTTTTGATGGTGTCTTCTTGCGTGGAACTGTTGCATGATAAGGCGAGTCACGTAGTGCTTTTGTGGCAGTATAATGGGGCGTCTGGCTGACAGCGGTAGACAGTAGGCAGCGTCAATTCGTCCGCTGACTCTTATGAGGTCGTCTTCATCAATAAATGGTGTAAGTTTGTGGAGGCAGCTACTTTTCGGGAGTGGTTTGTTCGCCCTCAATGCTGACGCTTCGGACGGAAAACATTCGTGCTGGATGCGGCTGCAAATATAGTTTTCAGCTTTTCTTACNTCTCGCTTTGTAGGTGGGCGTATACACTGAAGTATTTCTGGCGCAATTCTGCAAAACTTAAAATGAAACTCAAACCTGTCTTTCTCTGAGTTCCAGTACATGCCCAATATTTTGTCCACGTTTGCTTGCTTCTCCATGCTTATGATAGCGGCATTTGGGTTATCGTTACCATTCAGACGTTTTTGCAGGTCTTTACTATTGGAGACGAAATTCCTCAACTTAAACCCACCGGCTGCGTTTATGAGGATTGCCTCTTGGGCGACGGTTTCGGCTTCCTTCTCTGAATGGAAACTTATCACCAAGTCATCCACGTAAGTATTTCTCATGACCGCATCTACTCCCTTTGGCATCGTTGACGCAAACTGCAATGCATTGATATTTTTCACGTGCTCAGCGCAACACGGAGAGCAAGCTGCACCAAAAATCATCGAAGTCATCACAAAAACACGTATTTGTTCAGAGTCGTTGCCGTTCCTCCATAGGAACCTCTGTGCGTGCTGGTCGCCTGCTCTAATTTTGACACGTGAGAACATTTCTTCGATATCTCCCGCAACAGCTACGGCTCTTTCACGAAATCGATGCAGAATGGCAAAGAGCGATTGTGCCTGGTCTGGACCCTTGAGCAACTCCGAGTTGAGCGACGTATTACACGACACTGCAGCTGCGTCAAAAACAATGCGCAGTTTCCCCGGTTTGTGTGGATTCGTTACGCCAAAATGAGGGAGATACCAGGTTTTTGCGGAGTTGTTATTGACTTCGGCTGCGGATAGCTCCTTTGCATAGCCCTTCTCTATGTAACTCGCCATGCCTTTTATGTAGTTTTCAGCAAAACTTTTATTTTTCTTCATCTTGTTTTCTATACCAAGCAAACGTCTCTTGGCCATATCGTAGCTCGGTGGAAATCCAAAATCATCTCGTTTCCACAACAAACCGATTTCGTATCTGTCACCAATCTTTACCGTGGTTGATTTTAGAATGGCCTTTGCCCGAATGTCATCGTCACCTTCGGTAACCGCAGCTTTCACACCCAAGTTTTCTTGTGTTAAGTACTCTTCGACCATAGCGCATGTTTTCTTCGATAGGGGAGGTTCTTTTATCATGAACACCCTCGGTCTGCTGTTTTCCAGTTCGCCGATTGGGCCGTACGCCAACCATCCCAGTTTTGTTTTTGCAGCAATTAACTGATTCGGCCCGCTGGTAATTGATTGTTTGGCAATACCGAGGAAGCTGTTGTCCAAACCCAAGAGTAAAGTTGGCTTTGCATCACTGTAACTGGCGACAGGAACATTACGAAAATAGCGATGTTTTTCAAACGATTGCTTTGGCAGGTTTAGACTTTTAACTGTCCGAACGTTCTTCAGGGGAAATACCATGCCACCATGACTCGCCTGTACTTCCGGCGATACTATGCGAGATCTCTCGGTTGCTGCGTTCTCGCCGTACCATTGTAGCGTAAGTAATGACGACTGGCCATTCAACCCCAACTGGTTCGCAACGTCTTCCTCCAATAGTGAGATTGAAGAGCCTTCGTCGAACATGGCATGTGTTTGCAAGTGGCCTTTCGGTTCGCGCAGGGTAACGGGTATAATTTTAAATAATATGGAACGGCACTCACCTTGGCAACTTAGGATGACTTCCGTATTATTTGCGGCAGCTGATGTGGATGTAGGCATGTTCAATGATGCATGCAGTAATCGGTGATGTACTCGTTGGCAACCTTCTATATTACACGCCTTCCTCTTACGGCAGCTTTGTAAATTATGTCCCCCTTGCAAGCAAGCGAAGCAGAGACGTTGACGTTTCACAAGCGCCCATCGATTGTCTACATTGTGTGACTTGAAATGGTGGCAGTCTTCCAGTGTGTAACCATGACACAAATTGTTCGAGATGGTTCTCCGCTATGTTTGGAAATTGTTCCACCTTATGCAACTGTGAACGAATCAGCAGCTCTGGGCGCCCGAAATTGAATCTTAGTTCGCTTATTATATCCCCAACGTTTTCAGGAAATATAAGAAGCGATGTTACTGCCCGTTTAGCATTGTCTTTCAAGGCCTTCTGTAAACGTATAAGGTTTTGGCGATCGCTATAGTTAAATTCTCGCGTTGTGTCAACGTAACTGGCAAAAAAGAGAGGCCAATCCTCGGGATTGCCATCAAACTCTGGCAGTGGATATAATTTGGCGGCGTATAATGCGGCCGATTCAATGCCATAAGGCGCAGGCGGTGTTGGTTGAAGTGGTGCAAACGCATGAGGGTGCTGCGGCACAAATGCATGCGTCGACGGCTGATGCGACACATTTGCTGGTATACGAAACGATGACTGATGCAGCGCAACTGCTGAAGCATTTAGTTAATGCGGCTCTGAGGCCGGAGTATGTGGCGATGGCTGATACAATTCATATGCTGGTCTACACAATGACTGTTCATGCGGCGCAGGTGCATGTAGTTGATGTGGAACTGAGTCTGGCACAGACAAAGCGCGTGGTGGATTGGCTGATGGGTCTGAGGTGGCATGCAAATGCATCATTGATGCTAAAAGCGGCTGTGCTGTATATGTAGGTTGCACCCCTGTTAATGTCGGTGGCACAACTGCTGGTGTCTTTGCCAACGAATATAACGGTGGAACTACCGGATTATGTTCCGTTATTGGTGCCCCATCGTCTACTGTTGTGACGACTGCACCTCGTGGCGCTGGCAATCCTGATGCAGTTGTTGCTGCCGTTGGTGGTCGAAGCGCGGCGTTTTCCAAACTGCTTGATTCGGAACCAAAACGATCACGGAGTTCTTGCGTTTCGTTGCGGAGCTCTTTGAAACATTCATTTAGCGACGCGATGCTGGCTACTATCGCTGCTAGTTGGCTGGTTACACCTGTTGTTAACTGCTCGGCAGAGGCAGGTGGTGCAACTTCATTTTCTACAATTGTGTTGACTGCAATGCTGAAGGATTCGTTGGCTTCGTCCACTTCTTCATTGCTAGCCCCACTACGCAATCTCGTCATCATTTTATAAAAAAGGTTTATATTTGCACGTTAGCAAATTGCACGGCAGATTTCAGGGAAAAATTTCACGATTGTACACGAAAGTTTATTTTAATAAAACGTAGAACGTACAAATTACATGGCAGAAAATAGCTGTCCAAAATGGAAAATTCTCGTACTCCTTTTATATAGGAATAACGGTATGATTTTGACAAGTATGTGTAAGTAACTAAAGTACAATACATACAAAGGAATGATACATACATAAAAGAACATAAATACATGAAATTAAAGCGTGAAGTGTGTGTGGTGAAATTTTGTGTTTGCCTTCCATCTGTTTCGCCGTGCTGCCGGATCTACTAAATTAGGCTGTTAATTGCGACACAGAATAAGGAAATGTTCGTTCATACATATACATACATGTACATATATACATACATAATAACGACTCTATTTCCACAAAGGGAAGAAGTCGTACCAAACTGTACACGATACGAAATTGTTGATGTCCCAGTTATTACGGTTAACGAATTAGAGTCCGCATGCAAGAAGATCCAAGACGGAAAAGCCCCTGGGCCAGAAGGAATACCCAACAAGGCTTTAAAAGCTGCAATTAAAATGAGGCCAGATTTATTTGTAAATGTGTTTCAGACTTGTCTTAATGAGGGCATTTTCCCGAAAAGATGGAAGGTCCAAAAACTAGTCCTAATACCAAAGGGAAATAAGCAATCTGGGGAACCCTCGTCCTATCGGCCCATATGCCTATTGGACACACTGGGAAAAATCCTCAAAAAAATTATTTGCAACAGGCTTACATCGATCGCAGAAGACAGACGCTTTCTGTCGCCACACCAATTTGGCTTCAGGAAATCTCGTTCAACAATAGATGCTGTTAAATCAGTGGTTGACGTAGCCAAAGAGGCCATCGAAGGGAAAAGGTGGCATGGAGGCAAAAAGGAATACTGTGCTGTTATAACGCTAGATGTGAAAAACGCATTTAACACTGCGAGCTGGCAGCACATAATGGAAACCCTAATCAAAATGGAGGCCCCGAATTACATTATCAGAATAATTAGGTGCTATCTCTCCGAACGGGAACTAAAGTACCGGAGCGACAGAGGAATAGAGGCGTACAGTGTTTCCGCGGGGGTACCCCAAGGATCCGTTCTCGGGCCTCTCCTGTGGAACTTAATGTACGACGAGGTTCTATGCATCGATTTGCCTCCTCGGGCAAAAATAATAGGATTCGCAGACGACATAGCTGTAGTAATAGTAGCGAAGCATATACAGGATATTGAAAGGAAAGCCAGCGAAGCTATAAAGAGAGTGAAGGCATGGCTATCATCAAGATATCTAGAACTCGCTGATCACAAAACAGAGGCAGTATTGATAAGTAGCAGAAAGGCCATAGAGACAATAAGACTCAGTGTTGGATCAGAAACTATAATATCAAAGCCCGCAATCAAATATTTGGGGGTAATGATTGATGGCCGTTTAAACTTTAAGGCCCACCTGGAGTATGCAGCAAAGAAAGCATCGAATTTACAGGCATGCTTATCTAGAATGATGCCAAATATCGGCGGTCCCAAACATAGTAGAAGGGTATTGCTTAGTAGAGTGGTCAGCTCAGTCTTACTCTACGGTGCTCCAATTTGGGCTGAAGCAATGAGCCTAAAATATCATGCGAAGATACTCACATCTGTGTATCGCCTAAGCGCACTAAGGACTATTTGTGGATTCCGAACCATATCTGACGAAGCATCCTTCGTAATTGCCGGACTGATTCCCGTAGATATCCTGGCAAACGAGATGCAAAGAGTGTATAAGCGGGTATCTGCGGGAAGTACCAGTTTAAACCGAAAAGAAGTTATAGAGCAGGAAAGATGTCGCTCTATGGAGATCTGGCAAAAGCGTTGGGATGAATCGGAAAAGGGTAGGTGGACTCATAAGCTTATTCCATGCATTAAAAACTGGCTGGAAAGAGCCCACGGAGATTTAAACTACTACTTGACACAGTTTCTTTCGGGACAAGGCCCCTACCGAGAGTATCCAAAAAGATTTGGGCATGGAGATTCCCCACACTGACCGACTTGCACAGGCCTTGCTGAAAACGCGGAACACATAGTATTCTTTTGCCCTCGCTATGCCCCTGAAACCCGAAATATACTACAGGGTAGCAACATTGTAGACTACATGTTAAAATCAGCAGAGAACTGGCATAAAATGTGCGCACATATCTCTGGAAAATAAAAACAAAATAAATAAAAAATACATACATGTACATATATACATGTACGCAACATACAGTTCTTTAGTGTACATGTGATTTTGCACCCCTTTTCATCATATGGCCTCGATTGATGTCAACTTAAGGTCTCTGTTTTACTGCCTTAAAATTGTGGGGAAATTTTTACAGCGTTCTTTATGTGTATTGGTTTTTGTTTGAGTGTATTGAGAATCGGCCAGTCTAAAATGTCCTTCTCTTGTAGGGTAGTTTTGTATCGATTCGAACAATTTGATACAATCAAGCACTTGTACCTCACACGAATCATGCATGCATGTACGTACATACACACGTAAACAAACTTTAGTATCGATACGAAAAACAGTTTCGTTACCGCACAATATGTTGTGCTGTATTGATTCACGATGATGGTGCATATACGGAACATGCGAGTAACGATTCGGTACTTCGAGTCAGGGGTTGTATTCGTTACTCAGTAACGAATACATACGGTTTGCTACAGCTCTATTCGGCGTATAGCGCACCCGGTAGCGTGCCATAAATTTCACCAGCTAATAATTTTTCTAGAGCGTACGGCAACACCAAAACTGCATGGAAGGTCTGCCATTTTGCGATAGCTGTGTTCCTTGCGGACAGTGTCGCTGACTGTCACTAGTTCCTGCAGGTCTGTTCGCCTACTTTTTTTCGGTTAATAAACGCTTCCTCGCAGAGGCTGGTGATAGTTTGTGACAGCTACCTGTAACTGCCGTCTTCATAGGATTGAGTTTATATCTTGACACAAATGTTAGAATATAGAGAGCAATATATATCAGGGCTGGTATTTTGGCATCTTTTGCGGTAACTTACTAGTTGACAGCTGCGTTTCTTTACATTACAACTTTCTGGCGTCAACATTATCCGTATTTTGACATACGGCCTGTGCAACAAACCACACAAATGCTCGTGCAGAAGCTCTATTTTGTGGGTTCCTGAAATTGTTAAATTTACATCTATTTTTATAACTTGCAAGTAACGTACGTTTTTTCTGTTTTTATCAGATTCCATATTGATTTTCATTCAAATTGTTCATCCGTTCATATTAAATACATAGAAGCCAAATGTTGAAAAGAGAACCGGTTCGAAAAAAATTAAGCTCATGATAAGGCTGATGACACTAAGAAGCTGTCAAATTTTACCTAGCACATGAGCTAGATAAAATTCTGACGTTTGTATTCACCACAAAACTGTAAAATTTGTAAACTAGCAATGTTAAAAGATTTTTTTTAGCAGTTAAGTCTAGTAAAAATACTCGCAATGGAGTCACGGCAACCCCGGATTTTTTTTTGATATTCCTCCTTGCACTGCGGCAAATTCCATTTGGAAGAGTAACGGAACTAGTCCAAATGACGCAGTGCCCATATTCTTCCAAATGGAATACTGCGCAATGCAAAGGTATAAAAACCCGATGGTAACCTCGAAGTGGCCATTTGCGATATCGTTTTTCACGAATAAAGGGAACGGGTGGAAACATTCGAGAATAAGCAGTGGTTGAAATAAGTAGCTGACAATTTATTTAACTTTAAAAGTGGGATTTTTACCCAAAATTAATTCAACAATTGTAAATAATCACTATGTTGAAGGCAGTTAAGTACATGTGTTAATTCATGGCAACTAACGGTCCACTAAACTATGCAAAGTGTTGTAGTGCGCGTACAAAAATTTGCCGGTGAACAATTACAATATTGTTTAATAAATAATAGGATAAAAGGGTGAATAATTACTTTAACGAAATGTTTGCAAACAGTGTCATGCAGCGAATTCTTTTGCTACAAAATTTAAAAGTTCCGGTGTAAGGTTGTCGAAGTGCAACTAAGATCGTAGCGAGAAAAATAAAGTGAGTTAGGAAAAAGTGAAGGGCTAGTTCAAGCCACACTACAACCGCAAGCCCCGCAGCAGCAACCAGGAAACCCATTTGGACGCAGGGCCACGATAGTGCCGCCCCAGCAAAAGTACACATCCTACTAATAGCAACCGCAGAGCGACAAATAACAACAGTCCCTAAGCAGCTAACACCAAAACAGGTACTGCCCAGTCCTCATACCGTATCCACTACGTCCGCGGCAGCAGCGACAACCACCACGGCAGCGGTTGCAACCACAAGCACGACCACAACCGCATATCAGCGAAAGCACAACGCGCAGCACGAAGCGCGACACCCAACCGCATATCAGCGGAATCAGAACGCCCTGAACAACGCGCGGCACTACAACCGCCATATCAGTGAAATTAAAACGCGCAGAACAACGCGCGGCATTATAACTGCAATACCAGCAGAGGCACCATGCACGGTACCACAACCGCATATCAGCGGAAGCAAAACGCGCGGCACTACGCGCGGTACCACAACCGCAATACCAGCGGAGGCACAACGCGCGGTACCACCACCACATATCAGCGGAAACAGCACGCGGCAACCACTACGCCGCCACAGCAGCATCTACTACACACGCGCCAGCAGCGACAACCACCACAACAGCGGTTGCAACCACAGCCACCATCGCAGCGACTTTGCAACACCCGGACAATACCCGCCACCGGCTTAGCAGCGGTAACGACCAGCGGGAGCTCCGCAACACCGCAACAATAACGAGCAACGACAATAACCGGCTATACCAGCAACCACCAACAACAACACCAGAAGTGACTACAACAACAGCAGTGCCACACACAAGCCTGCTGCAACAAGGGTGAGTGCTTCGGGCCCAAACTTAATATTTAAAATTAAAATTTTTTTTTACTAAGAAACTAAAAGTAATGCTGGATTTCCACTAGGCATTAAATGGCAAAAATGACAAATGACAAAGTTGGGCATTAAAAAATAATCGTGTCATTACATTAAAAAAATAGTCATTAAGTTCATTTCCACATGGCATTTTTTTAAATGGCATTCATTTTTTGTCATTTCAATGCCTAGTGGAAATTCGGCTATTTACAACCAACAAAAAAAAAAACAAAGAAAAAGGGTAAAATCCCGAGAGTGGAATTAATAGTTGGGAAAAATCAGAAATGAAACCAAAGTTTAAAGAAATATAAGCTAAGAACAGATTTGTAACATTAAATGTAAAACACATAACACTGATTAGGTGTAGTACTAGTAGTAAAAGATATATATAGGTACACACACATTTACTTACACGGACAAAAAAAAAATAAAATGTGAATTCACTTAATTTTTGTGAAAACAAAACTTAATGAATCTTATATATACACACGTATTCATACCTCTACTATATATAATGTCTTTATATACGTACAAACGAAAGAAATACGAATAAAATAACCTGATAAATAAACTAAAATAAATTACAATGCAATCAATCGAATAAAATAATTCTAAATGAATGATAAAAAAATCATAATAACTAAATGGCCACAACATAATATAGTTAATGTTGAGAACATGAGCGCAAATCTCATCGATTTATAAAACTTCTTTTGTTTGTAAAACGTACTATTCGTATTGCTAAAGTGAAATGTAATTTCTGAATTCACTACTTATTATTCCAACACTGTATGTTCATATATCGTAAAGTGGCGGTTTCTTTTGTTCGAGCTTGTAAGCGATGGTACGGGGCGACCCGATTTCGCCAACATAAGAGTCTACTCGTGACCGCAACCGATACCTTTTCGCAAATTCAGCCCCTCCGGCAAATATTTAAGATTTCCCTAGTGAAGAAAATTTAACTTTGTATTCGCCAAACTGAAAATAAAACATTGAATTATTATTGGCTATAGATTTAAAATCAACCGAATATTTTATTTCTATTGATCGTTCGGTGCACCCTGCACCAATCCAAACGGGTAAGAGCTAAACATGGTCCTTTCGCTCCGACCAAAAGAATCGGCAACCCGCAGGGCGAATTTATACAAGGTGGTGTTGATGGCGAAGTTAGATTTTCGCCGCGGTACTTCCTAATGTCAAAATGGTGCGTTTGTTGTAAAAAAGGCAAATTCATACTACAACAAACACATCATTTTGACATTAAGAAGTACCGCGGCGAAAATCTAAATTCGCCATCAACACCACCTTGTATAAATTCGCCTTGGCAACCCGCACTATATGCACAGTCACTGAACACACACCATTTTCTTTAACAAAACTCTACTTCGTCACTGCGGTGAGTTGATTTCTTGAAGCGGTTGACGGCGGTCGTGCGAGTAAGTTGCTGAAGAATAATATTAGGTCCATTCAATAACTTTTCCAGTAAGTACTTGCAGCGAGAGCCTAAAAGAAAAATAGAGAGTAAAATTGAGAGCAAGAGAAAATTTTCAGAAAAAGTAATTGAACGCCATTTGCCATTTTGACACTTTCTGACGGTTAAGTTTTGGCGCGCAATTTTCTTTTTAATTGGGAATAGTTCCCATCGTCATAAAAATAAAAAATATATACCATAGGCTTAAATTTTTCATCCACATTTTCATTTCACTAATTATGTGCCATCAAATCATCCTCTTAAACAGTTTGGTTACATTTCAGTTTGAAACATAACCTTAGTTTTTGACTCTTGCAAATTCCTGCTAGTAAAATTTTTACACGTTTTCGCTTCGTAAAAACGTACCAAATAAACAAAAACTTTAATTAAAATCCAAAAAAAAAAAACAAAAAAAAAACGGCAAACTATTGAGCGTGTCCGACGCACAGTGGTTCGGATAGTGTGTTAAAACAGAAAAATACTTGGATCTATAAAAACTTTGGTTATGTAAGAGTTAAAAAAAATAGTAACTCGCGAATTTTCTGCTTTCTGAAATTAAAAAATTATACAACAGGCATGCAAATCTTTAAGCGCTGTTATAAAATTTTTTCTGAAATTTATTTGTGTTTCTTGCTGTGATCTTAAATTTTAGTCATGGTAAATAAAATCTTAAGAAGTGAGTTGTTTGACATATGGTGTTGCTGAAACTTCTAAAAGACAACAAGGTGTCCGTGATTATGTGATTAGTAAATTGAAAGAAATATCTGATGAAAATGCTCGTTCCGAAGTAAATAAAGTAAATTAAGTAAATGACTTTAGATTCGTAATCAGCAACCCAGAAAATCCCCAGATACCCAGTTACATAGAAATCTAGCGATTTTTTTAAATTTTCGTCCGCCATATTGGATCCGCCATTTTGAATTTTTGGTAAGTGACTTTAGATATGTAATCAGCGACCCAGAAAACCCTCAGATACCCAGTTTCATAGAAATCTACCGATTTTTTTTTAATTTTCGTCCGCCATATTGGATCCGCCATTTTGAATTTTTGATAAGTGACTTCAGATTCGTAATCAGCGACTCAAAAATCCCCTAGGTAAGAAGTGGTGTAAAGATCCATCAACGAGTATTTGTTTAAATAGTTTCGTCCAGCTAGATTTGCGATCCGAACCACTGTGCGACGGCACCATAAAACCCTGCCGGAACCTGAAAATCAAAAAAAAAAAAAAATTTATATATACCAAAAAGCTGTAAGGTGTAACGAAAAAAAACACATAAAAAAGTGAAGTGGCTCTGAACCACCGCAAAGGTCACGCAGCAGCAAAAAAAAAATATATTGAGAAAATAAAAGCGAAATATTCGAAAGCTGTGAATGCGAAAGTTGCAGAAATTCAATGAAAAGAAGAGCACTGTAAAGGTTAAAGAAAAATTTCGAATTCAACGGGGTACAGTGAAGGTGGAAAATAGGAAAAAAAAATTAAAAACCAATGGAGAGAAGAAAACAGTGAAGGTGGGAAAATAGAAAAGTTTTTCAAAATTAAATACTAACGAAAAGTGCAGTGAAGGCCCAAAAATTTTATACAAATAATCTTCAACAAAAAAAGCCGTAGGGCATCAAAAAAAATTTTTTTACGCATCATTTCTCGCTGGGGCATTTGTAAAACGGTAGCAGCAACTAAAAAACAAACGGCAGCAAACCGGCGACAACAACACAACACGTTGGAGAACAAGCAGCGGCAGGGCTAATAAAAAGGCGACATAGGAGCACACACGGCGCAAGGAAGCTACAACGCAAGCGAAAGAGGAAACTCAGTCCAGGGCACAAAGCGGTACAGGTCCCGCAGCACAGGTGGTACAAATTCAAAGTCTCAGTAAGTGCGCACATAGTCACGATTTTTTATTTTTCCTTACACACGTATGTAAATTATATAGCGGTTTCCAGTACGGTAAATTGAAGACACGGAATCTTTAATTTACCGCAATAAAATTAACTTATAGATACATATATACCATAATGTATGTTTGCACATAAACTCATACTTACCTCGCATTTGCATAATCTCCTTCTCGAACAAAAAAACCGCTATACATACAAAAATACATATTCAAACTACTTTTTATTACCCGCTCATATACATATATATACATAAGTCCCAATCTCCTATCGGCACTGAATTGTATTTATCCGTATACATAGGTACACACGAGAATTTGGGTAGCGGGAAAATTGACGTGCGAAGCAAGTATAAACACACGCACAGTACATGTACATATATATATACATACATATGTACGTATATAAGCATTGGCTCATACCCTCAAAAATCGCCAAAAATCCGAAGCTGTAAAAATTCGCGCGCAACATATGTATGTAACTAGTTTTCAGCAAGTGTTCAATTTCTCATAATATCCACATACCTACATATATTCTGAGTCAAGTGGCTCAATCGAACAAAAATGCAAAAAATGCTCAGAGAGTTATGAAAATTGTATGTCCCAGATTTTAGATGCTCTACAGATCTTGGCCCCAACTCCACAACCCAGAACCAGAAGTCTTTCATGGTGGGTACGAAGACTGGCCAGCCTTTAGGGATATGTTCACGGCAGTATATGGAAATCACCCCAAGCTAACACCAGCCCAGAAACTGTACCATTTGCGCCAAAAAGCGAGAGGCCAGGCAGGGCAATTGAAAGCTTTCAACTAGCCTGGACGGCACTGAAAGCGCGGTATGAAAACCGCAGAATATTGGTCGATAACCAATTAAAAACTCTCTTCAATCTCCAATCGATCTACCCAGAGAACGGGGAGCAGATTCTGAAACTCCAAACTACGATTAACAACTGTTTCCAACAACCTTTCGTTGTGGGAACAGTCTCTGAGTTCTCGAAAGGAACTGCCGCTGTGGGCAGATATGAATGAGTTTTTAACAACTCGGTATGAAGTTGTGGAAAGACTCAGCACTTATCGCCCAGGTAAAACAAGAACGCCTCTACCAAACTTTCCCCCCAGAGCAATTAATCAAAACTCACACCCTTTTAATAAACCGAAGACCCATAGCTTCCACACGGAACTAAATCAGCAGGTATCATGTAAATTATGCAACCAAAACCATCCAACGAAAACCTGCGTGAAGTTTAAAGCCCTGTCCGTATCTGAGCGACTCAAGTTCGTAAGAGAAAATAAATATTGTGAGAATTGCCTCTCATATTCCCACTTCAAGAGTGATTGTCAGAGCAAGTTCTTATGCGTATGCTTCCAAAAGAGACATCACTCCCTCCTCCACTTCCAACCATAAGCCCAGTCATCTAGGGCCAACGCAAGACCTCAAAGGACCCTTACCCAAATGTCGACTCAAAATCGGATAGACCATGAACAGCCGTCGACATCCGAGCAGGCTGCTAAAAATGCACTTACAAAAAGCCCACCTGACAGTAATGCCCAAAAGGTTTCTTCCCATTTTTCAAGTAGCAGCGCAACAACCCTACTCCCGACAGCAATGCCCCAATATACTTCGCAGGAGAATATCATAAAATTTGTGCTCTAGTCGATCAAGGGTCACAGAAGACCATTGGGCTTCACGAATCCAAAAACTCCTTGGCCTACCCACTAGAGAAACTCACTACCAAATCTCTGGAATGGGAGGAATGGTAGTAAAAAATTCGAACAAAATCTGCGAAATAACGCTATGTTCAGCTGATTTGGGCCAGAAAATCACCACAAATGCCATCATCCTCCCTCAGCTCACCCACTCTCTGCCCACATTCACCATGTCAAATGTCAATATAGACAAATTACGCGCCCTCCAGCTTGCTGACCCTAATTGTTTTACACCAGCGAATGGTGTATGGCATGGCTATAGGAAGCGATATATCTCCCCTGATACTCCTTGAAGGGCTACAACACAATGTCCACGGCAACTTATTAGCGCAAAATACTATATTCGGATGGATACTCAGCTGCCCAGTCAGAGAATAAGTCTCGACGTTGTCCACTCAAGTTTCAGAAGCAACAGAACCCGAGATCAGCACACTACTCAAAAGGTTTTTGGAGCAAGAGGAGATACAAGTTGCTCAACCAAAGTCAGCAGAGGAGGAATTCTGCGAGGAACTCTACAAGACTACGACCACCAGACGAGGAGATGGACGCTATGTCGTAAAACTCCCCTTCAGGACCGAATTCCTGGATGCACGTGCCTTAGGCCACTCCCGCCCAGCAGCTCAGCAGCAATACATAAGCATTGAGAGGACCCTGGAGAAAAAGCCAGAACTGCGCGACAAGTACTCAGAAGTACTGAACGAGTACTTGCAAATGAATCATAAGGAGCAGGCTTCACCGCTTGAATTAATAAAAGACGGAAAATATTTCTCATTTTATTTACCCCGTCAGCCCGACAGTAAAACGACAAAAGTGCGTGTCGTCTTTAACGCATCTAAGACATCACATTCAGGAATGACGTTCCCTGAATGACGTTCTTTATACAGGCCCAATACTCCAAAACGACTTGACGTTCATTATCCTCAAATGCCGTCTTTATAAATTCGTTTTCAATGGCGATATAGAGAAAATGTATCGCCAAATACTCGTCCATAAAGAGGATCAAAATTTCCAAAGGATTCTCTTTAGGAAAGCCCCTCACCTGCCAATCGAAGATTTTAAGTTAAAAACCGTCACTTTCGGTGTTAACTGCGCCCCGTACCTTGCAATTCGCACGCTTCACCAGTTAGCTCACGATTGCCAGGAAAAATTCCCCCTCGCCAAAAACATCATACTACACGAAACATATGTAGATGATGTACTCTCTGGCGGACACAATATACAGTCCACTATCACCTCTATGACCCAAACTATCGAATTCCGCTGAAAAAAATTACAGCAAATCACCCAAAAATCCTTGAATTAATCCCAGATACCGATGTCTTAGATAATGAGTTTCTCAAATTCCAAGATACAAGCTCAACTAAAACGCTTGGAATGAGATGGAACGCACTGACTGACTCCTTCTCGTACTCTTACGACCCTTTACCCGCATCTAAGTCGAACACAAAACGACAACTACTGTCGGCCGTAGCGAGACTGTTCGACCCGGCAGGATGGCTATCGCCAATAATGAAACTTGCCAAAATCCTCCTCCAACAATTGTGGTTGGAGGGAACGGACTGGGACGAGCACGTGAAGCCTACGTCGTTCCATAAGTGGAACAATTTCCGCGAAGACCTCCAGGCAATAAGCGCCATCAGCATACCACGTTGGGTGCGCTTCTCGCCCGAAAAACGCATACAGATACATGGTTTCTCAGACGCTTCTGAAGAGGCATTCTGTGCTTGCGTTTACATCAGAGTGCAACACGCAGAAAACTCCTTCTCGACTCACCTTTTTGTTGCCAAAACCAAAGTTGCACCGCTGCAAACGATAAGTTTGCCACGTTTAGAACTGTGTGGCGCTGTGTTGCTGTCGAAGTTAATCGCTTTTACCCGTTCCCAACTGACTCTGCCACCTCATAAGTTAACGCTCTGGTCAGACTCCTCAAACGTGTTAGCTTGGTTGGAAAAACCACCACACTCATGGAAAACATACGTAGCCAACCGGATCTCTCAAATTCTCCAAAATGTGAGCAATACCACTTGGCGCCACGTACCCAGTGGTGATAATCCAGCAGACTTAGGAACACGTGGATGTAAACCACAAGATCTAGCTGTATGTTCCTTATGGTGGAACGGGCCAGAGTGGCTCTCCAAACCATCTTCTTCATGACCCAAAGGAGGCCCCGCCAATCCAACCCCCCCTGAAAAGAGACCGATAGAATCCCTCCACTCCGTAGATTGTGCGGATATTCTTGAACGCTTTTCCTCATTTTCAAGAGCTTTAAGAGTAATTGCCTTTCTCTATCGGTTTGTACGTCGCTCGCGAAATTCCCCACTTCCAGCTTCGTTAACTCTTACACAGGAGGAATTGAATCACGCAAAACTGAAACTGATCGCAGTAACACAACGCAACTATTTTACAGAAGAAATAAGTGCCTTAGAATCCTCAAAACCCATTAGCACAAAAAGCTCTCTGTTAACCTTAAACCCTATGTTGGATAAAGCTGGTATTATGCGAGTGAATGGTCGTTTAGCTTATGCCGCCCTAAGCTATAATGAACGCCACCTCATAATCATCCCAGACGGCTAGAAATTCTGCTCACTGCTGCTAGATTTTCTCCACAACACCTTGCTTCACGCTGGAAAGCAGTTAATGATTCGCATGGTGCAGCAGGAGTATTACATTCCCCGACTCAAACAAAACTTGAAATTGTGCATCTTCCAATGCAAGACTTGCACTATTTTCAAACAGCGAATGCGATCACAAATAATGGCGGCACTACCCCCAGAGCGTTCATCGTACTCGCTGGCCTTTCACACAACCGGCGTTGATTTCGCTGGACCATTTATGGTAAAAACCTCCCCCCCTGCGACGAGCGTCTTACACAAAAGCATACGTTTGCGTATTCGTATGCTTTTCCACGAAAGCTGTCCATTTAGAATCCTGCACTGATTTGACCACCGAAGCATTCAGAGCCGCATTCATTCGATTCGTCGGCCGCCGCGGACTGCCAAACAAAATTATGTCCGATAACGGGAAGACGTTTATTGGAGCACAGCGGGCTATCCAGCGCAATTTTGCTTTATTTCTGAAAGAGGCAGCTTCCGATGTCGCTGCACGATATGTGGCACAGGGACTCTCTTGGCAATTCATACCGCCATACGCCCCTCACATGGGCGGTGTGTAAGAAGCCGCCGTAAAAAGCTTTAAAACCCACTTCACTAAAGTCGCTGGAAACCAAAAATTCACGTTTGAGGAATTCACCACTCTCCTCATTCGAATCGAAGCAGTCCTCAACTCGCGCCTCCTCTCCCCCATGTCACAAGATCCAAGCGACTTATCAGCTTTAACGCCAGGCCATTTTCTCCGCGGGGCTCCCTTGGTTCCCTACCTGAACCAAATGCCGAAAATATATCGCTCAATACCAAATGGCAAAAATTGAAAGTCCTCCATCAGCAATTCAGCTCACGTTGGAAAACCGAGTACCTGCAAGAATTGCACAGGAGATATAAGTGGAAACACCCACAACTCAATATCCGCGAAGGAGATTTGGTGGTGATCAAAGATGATCTCTTGCCTCCCACTGACTGGCGCCTTGGCCGAGTCACCAAACTCCATTTTGGGGCGGACCAAAACGTACGCGTGGTAGATGTTCGAACACAAGCCTGCATAGTCACTCGAAACGTTACTAAAATATGCGTATTACCCTCATAATAGTATACCACACTCTAGTGCCCCCTCCGACACTTCCTCCTCCGCTCAGAATTACCCATAAACACACACAAAATTTATATCTGTTCTCCCCACACAGCACAGACCTATGCCATCGGTTATATCACTAATCCTGTCTTTCGAAATTCTCTTTCCCAGGTAGTAATCGTTCGATATGGAATTCAGCAAGTGCCGTTTATGCTGCCGCTTCCACAGCTTGCGTTTTTGCCACGCCTTTAAAGCGATGACACCGGACGAAAGATATGAGTCAGCAAAGGTGCATCGCTACTGCATAAATTGCTTAGCCACACCCCACGCCACCGGCATGTGTGTTTCAGCTGATAGTTGTCACCGTTGTGGAAAAGCACACCGCACTATGTTGCACCGCTCTGTATCGCCACCACCAGAACGCCGCCGTCGAGATGAGCCTCGCGGAAAAGCAGGCCGCCGTGAGATATCGGCGACCAGCAAGGCCGTACAAAAGCCGACCAGGAAATCCGGCATGTGGAGAGCATGAGGGCAAATCTCATCGATTTATAAAACTTCCTTTGTTTGTAAAACGTACTATTCGTATTGCTAAAATTAAATGTAATTTCTGAATTCACTACTTATTATTGTAACACTGTATGTTCATATATCGTAAAGTGACGGTTTCTTTTGTTCGAACTTGTAAGCGATGGTACGGGGCGACCCGATTTCGCCAACATAAGAGTCTACTCGTGACCACCACCGCAACCGATACCTTTTCGCAAATTCAGCCCCTCCGGCAAACATTTAAGATTACCCTAGTGAAGAAAATTTAACTTTGTATTCGCCAAACTGAAAATAAAACATTGAATTATTATTGGCTATAGATTTAAAATCAACTGCATATTTTATTTCTATTGATCGTTCGGTGCACCCTGCACCAATCCAAATGGGTAAGAGATAAACAGTTAAATAGCATAATAAAATTAAAGATAATTAAACAAAATAGTAATACTTTCAAACGAAACCAAGAATTACAAAAGGGGGTTGAAGACGTATTTATATATATATATATTTAACTTCAAAGCTAAGGTCCCTACTAGACTTACCTGCTTTACTTAAGTTAACTTTTGTGATTAATATACATACTTACCTGACTTACATACCAGACTTACCCTAATCCTAATTACATATACTGACCTACAGAACTTAATTTAACTTCCCTTATATACATACTTACCTGAAATACCGGACTTACCATACATATATTTACCTTAAACTTAAGAAAATACTTACCTTAGTTTTAATTACCTTAGAGTTAAGCCAGCGATTTAGGTGATAGAATTTTAGAAGTTAGGAATTAGTTTTTAAGAAATGATAGGATTAAGCTTAGTTATTTTTAAGGATTAGGTTTAAGAAAATGAAGTGTGAATAAAATTTGTAGTATAATGGGAATGCTGATCTCTCTTTTTACTTAGGAAGACACATTAGGTTTTTAATCAGTTCGTGAATATCTATGTCTTACGTCAGTTTTTAGATGGCGTGACAATTAAAAAACATGTTTTACATACTCTAGACTACAATCTCCATGAGCGGATGCTTGAAAACTGTTATTTATTTTAAAGACAATACCACGATTTTAACAACGACGAAAACTCTAATTTACGAAAAGTTTAGAGCGAATTGCTAGCAACAGTCACTTCGATCTCCTGTAACACTAAATACCTCCTTAAGAGAATCGACTTGTTGTCTCATAACGATACGCAGTAGAGCCCTCCTAACAATACAAGATGGTTATGCATACGAATGCACCAATTTTCTTTTGAACTTTTGGCCAGGGTTTTCCAAAAATTGGCCACTGAGCTCTGGTTCGAGGATGGCGATGAAGGACCAAATGGAAGCGCACAAGGCTTCCCTGATTATAATGATGGGATTCTTCCGACTGATGGATGCTGGGGGTTGACGAAGCCGGTGACCGGGATTCTGGCGACGACAAAGGTGGACCGGTGGTAGTGGCTGGACGACGATGGCTAGGTGTCAATTGCTGACTAGCGCGATGGTGATGCAATGCCGGATGGAGCTGGTTTACAGCCGGCGACCGCAACAGCGATAAAGTGTAGATAGCGACGCGGGGCAGAGACGTACAATCAAGCTCGAGCGTGGAGGCCCCTTTATTTCGCATTGGTATTCCAAATGAAACCACGACCGATAGAATTCAATACCGCTTTATTCGGATGAAAAACACTTAACACTATTGCGAATGACTTTGCGTTTGCAGGAAAGATAGTTCACTATTCTTGCGTGAGGTTTTTATTATAAGCTTTTATTTAACTTGGTCATCCCGCGCAAATAGCGGAAGTTTCCAATCGATTTTAAACTGACTTCCCGACAAGTTAGAGACTAGAAATTTTCAGCATAGTTCCAGTCACGATGACCATGCAATTTAAAATGTAAATGAATTCTCCATATGGTCCAGGGGTCTTGATTCAAAGGCGGTAAAAAAAAGTAAGATTTATAGCTAACAGAGCGTAATTTTCCAAAGAACGTAAAACCACTATAAAATTGTTAAAGCTGCCGGCGCGCCGCGGCGGTAGTGTAGCAAAGCTATTCCTAGTCTCGATATGAACCTCGTTGTAGGCATCATATCAAGGAGATACAATTAAAAGACTCCAGATGTCGCCCCGCTAGAAGAAGTTAAATATTGCGCCTAAATATATGCCATGCTACAGCGGAAATGGACGACACGCCATTTCTTTCAATAAAATTAACTGCTGCTATATGTACATATGTATGTTTATACAAAACGTAAGCAAACAACATTTTGCTTGCCAAGTCTTCTGTTCTCTTTCATTGCAAGTTGAATTATTTTAATATCTTTTGCAAAATTTTGTACATAAAATAAAATAACACTTTTTAATATACAACGCTTTTATAAGTGGACTAAAAATTATAAAATAAAATAATGTAAAAAAATATTTTTTAAAAACAAGCTTTTATCTAACATGTACAATCAAAGAAATAAAATGAAGTAGTGTAACAAAAGATTTTTTAGCAAGAAAATTTTGTCAAAACTGCACTAAAATGAATAAAATAAAATAAGTTAAGGTCTCGTTAAAGTTACTAAAAGCCATTTAGTGAAAGGAGTTATTAAAACTCTAATGAAAATTACTAAATATTTGTACTAATTTACTTCGTTTTTAAAAAAGCTTGTCGGCGAATTCAGCGTACCAAACCATTTCACCAATTTTAATTTGTTTTTAATTTTGATTTAAGTGACCTTTGCTCTTAACTTAAATAAAAATTAAATCAGAATATCCACACTCAGGGATGTTACACGTTTAATCAGCTGATCAATATACATACACCACAATTTTGTGTATCTGCTGCTTACTTGCATACCAGCCCGCTATTTTACGTTACAGCTTTCGAGGAAACCAAAGCTTTATTGGTTACCATTGGCGTTTTAAAAATGGAAAATTCTGAAAAAAATTTTCATTGCTATATTCAATATTTAAAATATGCAATGTATAATGTTGCAATGTGTCGCAACTCTGCATATACAAACAGTTTGAATATCGCAGTGTAACATTATCCAAACATTGTATTGATACGTTTTGGAAGTCAGCCTTTGTAAAAAGTCACACCTGACCCCTTGACACCTTCACCCCTAGGGAACCTGTGGAAAATGGTCTAAAATTAGCATTTTGACACCGGAAATGTAAACTCGATAAACAGTTTTTTTGTGCAGAAGACCTTTCTATTGTCAAAGGTATTCAACATTTCTTGTGCATATAACTCCGGCTAAGCCATCCACAGCATATTTGCGTAGAACTCACTCCGAAATTCACAAAAATGAGCTTTTTTCATACCAAATTTATGAATAAATTAGTTACCGAAAATGATAAGATAAGTTTTACAATAAAGTCAAGACCCTTGACTACAAGTGTGTGTAAACTTTTTTGGATCAGGTCACCCATTCGGCCACAATATCCCGAAATCATTGGGCAAATAACTAAATCGTACCCAGTTAAATTGTTATTTGGTTTTCCTCAATCAACAATTGCACCAAAATGACGTCAAACACACAGCTGATTCCGTCAAATTCACAAAGAGCGGATAAGCGGTATCGCGATGGGCGCAATCTCTGTTTCTCTCAATCGTGCAATACGCGCACATTCCAGTAAGAACCCTATCTGTTAACTAATGGGCACTGTCACACGGTCAGTATTTATTGACGTGATCCAAGAATCGCGATATTGACGGTGTAGCATGCAGTATTGATGGATCGTGATCCATATCGCAAAATTTCTAAAAATGTTGAAATCTGGATCGCGGATCGCAATATTGTCAATAAATATTGAACGTGTAGCACTTTCAAAACGCGATCCATAGATTTCGTCAAAACATCTTGTACTCTGATAATGCGAACATCGAAAACGTATTCAATATGCCTTCGTTCTCGTTGCTTAAAGCCTTTCAATACAAATTGAAAAAATTTCAATTAACATTGGAAATATTAAAATAATTGTGGAATGTATTATCTGTAAATTACTAGTACAAAATAAAAATATTTTCTTGCAGCATAATAAGCACAAAAATTATGCAAATACTGACATTGAACATGTAGCATTCGTGCGCGATCTATCAATCCATCCAAATGTAGAAATGTAGGTTTTTAAAATGAGCTTTAAAAAAGGCAAAAAAGGCATATATTTTTTAATTTTGTTATGTACTTTCTTTATGTACAATGTGCAGGTCTAATTAAAGATATAAAAAAATACATACGGTGGTCAAAAAATTATAACCGAACCACTTTTTGCCAAGTTTTAACGTATTATTTTTGTTGTTATTGAACTTTTGTTATTTTTTTAAATAAAAATACATCTCATTGTTTAACAAAACCCGTGTAAATCCATGTTTCCAAATTTGAGTAGTCCACTTGCAAAGGCGCTATGTAAATTTTTTTCGGTTTTTATTTTTTAGTGAGTAACGTACCAGTATTTAAAGTAGTTTCATGTCCACTAACAAAACAATGCAAAATCTTTCTATTTTCTGAAAAAATGGCGNGTATTATTTTTGTTGTTATTGAACTTTTGTTATTTTTTTAAATAAAAATACATCTCATTGTTTAACAAAACCCGTGTAAATCCATGTTTCCAAATTTGAGTAGTCCACTTGCAAAGGCGCTATGTAAATTTTTTTCGGTTTTTATTTTTTAGTGAGTAACGTACCAGTATTTAAAGTAGTTTCATGTCCACTAACAAAACAATGCAAAATCTTTCTATTTTCTGAAAAAATGGCGTCAAATGTTAACTACTATTGCAAAAGTCGCTATAATACTTATTTATACTCTTTCAAAAGTCTCCATCTTCTGATGAACTTAGAAAACTGCAAGAAATCGTAATAGTTTCGGTGCCTAGTGGAAGGCGTCGTAAAAAAGAAGCAGACCAATCTTCATGGAAGAGTGAACGCGAAAAGCTAAAAAAAGATAGCTATGTAAAGGTTACTGTTTCAAAACTCGCTATGTTCAATTTTTATATATAAAATTTTCAAAAACTACCACACTGCGATTTTGTTTTTTAATGTTATTAGGCTCTTGTTTATCCAAATTTTCAGATAATAAAGAGAAATATACAATTTGGATGTTACTTGTTGTTGTAGACGTTTTTTTAATTTATGGCTCACTATCATAAATCACATAACGCTGTTTGCAAGTGGACTACTCATTTGTGCATTATTAAAAAAAAAATTCAACTAACTTTCGTACAAATTTCGAACTTTTAAAAATTCTAAAAAATCAATCGACATTTTTAGCCATTTGAAACTTGTACTTTATTCTACTAGAATTCAATGGGCTACAAAACGGCGTACTCAGAATTTAATTAAAAACCTCGAAATTTTAACGAAAATTTGTAGAATTTTTGTTTTTTAAATTGCATAAATTTTTAAGGCAGTGTCACTCGATTGGTACATTTGTACAGATTTGTAAACTTTTATATTAGCCCATCGGTAAAAAAAAATGGGACAATTTTTTTTGTGGTCAAAAGAATGGTACAATACAATTTCAATAAATTAATTTTCAAATGGTTTTAAGACCGGGGCTAGCTCCTGCAAAGATTAAGATGGAAACCTGGTAACAGATGTCCATAGTACACTTGAGATATGGAGGGCGAAACAGATGGCGCGTTTGATGAAGTAGAACCCGAACCAATGTATAGGGACGAAGCTCACGTCCCTCAACTGGACCAAGACGAGGTGAGAACAGCAATAAAGCGGCTTAAGAACAACAAAGCCCCCGGAGCCGACGGTATACCGGCTGAGCTGTTCAAAGCCGGTGACGAAGAGTTGGTGGGGCGTATGTACCAGCTTTTAAGCAGAATTTGGTCTGATGAATACATGCCCGAAGAATGGAATCTCAGCGTACTTTGTCCAATCCACAAGAAGGGAGATCCCGCCGTTTGCGCCAATTATCGCGGAATAAGCCTTCTTAATATTGCATACAAGGTCCTGTCGACGATACTGTGTGAAAGACTGAAGCCGTTCACGAACCAGCTGATTGGACCTTATCAGTGTGGCTTCAGACCTGGTAAGTCCACCATTGACCAGATTTTCTCAGCACGTCAAATCCTGGAGAAGACACTAGATAAGCAAATCGACAAACACCATCTTTTTGTCGATTTTACATCTACTTTTGATAGCACGAAGGGGAGCTATCTGTACGACGCCATGTCCAAATTTGGGATCCCCGCAAAACTAATACGGCTATGTAGAGTGACGTTGGGCACAACCTTCATNTTTTTATTTAAATTTTCAATATTTGGTGTTGATGAATCCAAATGAATTTTTAAATTTTTTATTTGAGTTTTACTTCAATATTTTCATAACTCAAAAAACTATAAACTCGAGAAAACCAGTTTTAAAGTTTTGAATTTACATATACTCCCGAGGGAAAAATTAATACATGTTCAGCTTTTTCATTTTCTCCAAGCCGGTTCACTTTTCACTTTTGTTTCCGTGAATTTACTATGCGCGGATGAACATTTTTCAGGATAAGGTTGATTTTGTTCTAGTGAGCTACTAGTAATCCATAAAATTTTTACACATCATAAGAAAGAGCTAATGTACATTCTTGCATACTTAACCCGATTTTTGCTTTATTGGGATTATGATAATTTTATAGTAAATGAGCGTTGCACATATATGTACATATGTATGTGTTAAATATACGTATTTATGTGTTTTTATTGAAGACCGATAAGTTAAAAATTTTGTTTCACTTCTCGTAATTTCCTACTGGGTTGCTCATGCGAAGCAGTTCTCTTGTGCTTACCAACACAAACACCGTTTAACTTTTGCCGACCACTGATCTTGGACAGCGATTGCGTTGGCTTGGACATGTTGTACGCATGGATGACGACTCTCCGGTGAAAAGATCCTTCGACTCCGCACCCATGGGTGGACAACGAAAGCAAGGGCGCCCACGAACGCAATGGAAGGACCAAGTGCAGAAGGACCTGTCTGCGCTCGGGATAACCAACTGGCGCAAATTTGCGCAGGAGAGAAGCAATTGGAAAAGCTTTTTGGTTTCGACCCAAACCGACAAACGGTTGTAGTGCTAAATAAGAAGAAGAAGGTTGGGATAGTGAAAAATATTTTTGGTGTTCAAACAATTGGGATACGATTTACACCAAATTTTGGCAAATACCCAATCGTGTGATGCCTTTAAACTTGTATTCATACGGATGTTGGTAAAGAACGAACTATAAAAAACTAACCGAAATTAAATAACAACAAAAATAATATTTTAAAACTTCTCAAAATTTGGCGCGGCTATAATTTTTTCGACTACTGTACATAAGTTGGCTATGATTACTCAGCCGTGCTATCATAGTAGCGCAATGCCACTCATATTTGACTTACAAACAAAACAAGGGCAGGAATTTCAAGATTTCAACCCTGTTTTTATGAAAAATTTTATTTTTATCAGTATTTTTCTTTTAATCAATTTAAGTTGAACTAAAAGTGAAACTAACAACAAATCGCCAGAGCATTAAGATAAGATTTCCAGGCTTCACCTATTGGACTTTAAACCTCTCAACACAAAAACATGTAAATACTGACACGATAAATACACTGGACCACAAATTTCAACTTTTTCTCTTTACCAGAAACGCCGTTAATTCTTATGTAAAATCACCCCCTGATTCCGAAAATCAAGGTTATTTTTAATTCTATGGTACCGTTTTTGAGATATTTGCAATTTACCGTTTTTGCAAAAAAAAAAAAAATTGGGTCCACTTTATCATATATATCTCAAGAACGAA
>NW_016158895.1:0-7944 GCF_001687245.7 Rhagoletis zephyria | reverse complement strand
CAAAAAAATAAAAGGTTTTCGAGATCCTTCCCCGCAAAGTACAATTTTTTTTATATTTTTACAAAAAAAATTGAAAAAATCGGTAATGATTGTTCGTTATCTTTGAATCTACAGGGCCTAGCAAAAAGTGTTGTATGCACAGCTTATAGAAAATTTTATTACCTTTTAAAAGCTTCAAACCGTTTTGGAATTGCTTAATTCGTTCTTGAGATATATATGATTAAGTGGACCCAATTTTTTTTTTTTTTGCAAAAACGGTAAATTGCAAATATCTCAAAAACGGTACCATAAAATTAAAAATAACCTTGATTTTCGGAATCAGGGGGTGATTTTACATACGAATTTCATAACGGCGTCTCTGGTAAATTTTGGCCGTCGACCAGTGATATTGAACATGTAGCATTCCCGCGTGATCCATCATTATTTTGAAATTCATCAATATGGATCGCGATCCATACATCACACTCAATATTGAAAGTGTGGCAGGCGCCCCACACTGTGATAAATTAACTAGTAGACTACCCAGCGATAATTTTCTTCGATATGTGGTTAGTTATTTTTGCTGAGCGCTGTGGTGCCTGATCAACGCAATTGTTTCTAGTAGTGTTGTCACCGCTACACGCAACCACAGTACAATTTATCAAATTAATCCAACTTTTTGAAGTGAAACTTCTTAGGCGGCGGTATCGCAAAAATGGAGAGTGAAATTTTTAAAACTGAAAACGTTACATGAGTGAGAAGGAAGACATAGGTAGTATAGGGAAGGGGAAAAAAGAAATAAAGCGACGCATGACGGGTACGAGTACCTACATACATATGTATATTACTACGTTTATGCGACAGAATTCACGAATTCTTCATTTCATGAATTCAAAAATGGTCCCGTTTATGCATAGCTCCAGATTTCATGAAATAAAGTGCTTTGAAAAAGTGGCAACGCACTGGCGAGAAACTAAAAAGTAGGGTTGTAACTTTTTCGGCCTCCTTTTAAATTTGCAAAAGCCGTAGGTACCAGGCGATGAACCATATTATGTTTAAATTGGTTTTTATATATTTTCAGTTTATTCTTTTTGACTTTATTTTATATTTGAACAATTCCATACAACTTTTTTAGTGTTTTAAATCCTGGTTATGCCAATCATGCTTTTTAATCTAAAAACATCTTAACCCTAATAAACAGCTGTTTATGAAACGTGGCGTTGCCGGACTTGAACTTCACGATTTCATGAAATGATGCCGAATTGATGCTTACCTTTCGTGTATAATTGAATCAGGGAACGTTAAATACAGAGAAGCAGCAATTACGAATAGCCGTGTGAATTGTCAAATGCTATGAAAAACGCTCTAGAAGTTCACCACTCGAATCGAAAATTGAGAGCGGCAAATTAACAGATCTGAGCGGCAAGTTTACAGAACTGAGCGGAGATACAATTTTGTTAATTTGTATCAATGTTAAGTACTTTGGTTTGGATTTTCTTTAACGCGGCATTATTTTAATAAAAAAAAAAAGATGAAAATTCTTGGTTAAATTAATGAAAATTAATTTTCGAAAATATATGCCAGGGAATGCTTTAACTCCAAAACGTAGATTTGTTATCTAATAAATATGTGAAAGCTATGCAAATATGCAAAGTCATTGGTGATTTGCCGTCGGCATTTGGGTCGCAAAAATCGTTTTTTTTTTTTAACGATTCTTATTGTAGTTGCTACGCTATTTTCAATGCTGCCTTAGTTTTTTTACAAACTCACTTTAAAGATGGACGCATTAACAAAAAAATGTAGAAATGCAATGCACTTGTTAACTTCAAAGTTGTTTTTGAGTTTTACTGCAATACTCGTAGATAATATTTGTAAATAATAGTTCTGAGGTGCGATTCACTACGCGATTTTAACAACTCTTGTTATTGTTAAGTCAGCTAAACGACAATTTTAACAATTTAGCTATTCAGTAAACATTTCCCTAACAATATTCGTTAGCGCCAAATCAGCTGTTGTCGCTAACGATAACGAAGGCCGCTAATTTGACGACGTCTAGATTGGTGTTGTTAATAAAACATAAAAATGCACAGCACCGCTAGCAAAAAAAAATATCAAAAATCAAAGGATTTTTCAGAAACATCAAACTTGCACTTTATTGTACTAAAATTTAATGGGCTACAAAACTGCATACATAATTTGTTTATTATTCTGATAAAAAACTTGAAGTTTTACGAAGGTTTGTTGAATTTTATTTAAATGTTGCACAAGGTTTTTAAAACTAGAGTTTATACGGTTTTAGATGCAGAATACACTATTAAAACAAGTAATACAAATTAAATAACAAAAAAAATATATGGTTACAACTTGTCTATATGTGTTCCGGTTATAATTTTCCAATAGGGCGTAAACAAATATAGAAAACTGGAAGTTAAAAGATGATAAGTCTATTCTTTAATTTTCCAGGAACTGAATATGCCTTGAATTTAAAGGAATTGAATAATTAAAGCTTTCAATTTAATACGTGTACATCGTTTATTAAAAATATAAATATCATATATGTATGTTAATATTTTTAAAAAATGTCTTTATTAACCATCATGACACTAGCATAATAAAATCAGTGTTCAAAATAAATATGTACAAAATATGCATACAGTGATTTTTTTTAATGTTAACATTCTTTTTCATGTTAAATGTTTTTGTAAACTTTTTATTTACAGCTGCGTGTAAAATATGGCAACAAAATTCAAAATTATGGCGTTTGCTACTTATGTGTATTTATTAAAAATTTTAAAATTCACAAAAATGAATCAAACTTAAAACTATATCCCCCAAGCTTTCTAACTTTTTATTGAGAACCATTATAAGATTTTCGGGTATGCAGTTTTGTAGCCCATTCAATTTTAGTCTAATAAAGTGCAAGTTTGAAGTCGCTAAAAGTTTCCGTTGATTTTTTAGAATGTTTTTTGTGTTGCGCATTTTCTTCCACATAAAATGTCTGTGAAGTGTGCTCACACGAGCGCCTTGGCATATGCAATGATTTGTGTCCAATAGCGGCAGCACAGTTAGTGAATCGCACAATCGTTACTGCAAACAACAAAAATTGTTAGCTTACAACTCGATAAGTCGCATTGTTAAAAGTTAGTGAATCGCACTACTGGAGTCAAATTGCAAATCCATTTCCCAGGCATGCGCATATGGATGCTTGTATTTAGTACACACAGATGCGATCAACTAATTAGCAACGAAATTCAAAATGATATTGTTTGCAAATTATGTGTATTTATTTATTTTTAATAATTTCCTTTAAAATATAATTCAATCTATAAAAGAAACCACAATAATAAAAGTTTAAAAGCTTGCAAAAATTTCAAAAAAATTTATCAAACTTCAAAAAATTGTTATCAAAATTTCAAAAGTTTTAATTAGAATATTTAGAAAATTTTCGGGTATGCAGCTTTGTAGCCCATTCAATCAAGTACACTAAAGCGCAAGTTTCTAGTCGTTAAAAATTACCGTTGATTTTTTAGATTTTTTTTGTGGAGGGTTTTCGAATTTTCTTCCATATAACACATGATCAAAATTTTTTTGTATGGAAACAAAACAGCAACACCGCCCACAAAAAAATCTAAAAAAATAACGGTAATTTTTAACAGCTTGAAACTTGCACTTTCTTATGCTATAATTGAATGGACTACAATACTGCATACCCGAATTTTTTTTAAATATTCTAATTAAAAATTTTGATGACAATCTCTTGAAGTTTGATTAGTTTTTAAACTTTTATTATTGTGTTTTCTGTTATAGATTGAATTATATTTTAAAAGAAAATCATTAAAAATAAATAAACAAAATTTGCAAACAATATCATATTGAATTTCGTTGCTATTAGTTGATCGCATCTGAATGTACTTACATACATACCTACATATGTACCCCATACACATACTCCAAAATCATTTATTGGTAACGTTCTTGCACATGCACATAATATTACATATACGTATGACCATACTAACTTTCTTCTTATTTGGGGCTGACAAACTTTAACTTAAGAGTCGACTTTATTTCGTCTACTAATATGCCCCAATAGTTTTGGAGTCAAATGAAAATGCATTTCCCACGCATACATATATCGTCGCCTGGGTAAAAGATTATCGTATGTTACGCATGTACGTATGACGCTTACGACAATCTTTTACCCCGGCGACGATATGCATCTATTAAAGGTCTGCATCGGAATTCAGTTTGCTTCACTGTGAAGTTTTCTTCAAATATGTAAACTACTCATACTCTAACAAAAATGATATGGAAGGAAGAGAAGTGAAGATATTTAGCGCTGTATCCCTGCAAAAATCGCGACTACTCCATGCATGCGTGTAAAGAGTACTCCCTAAGGATCAAGGAGTACCCCAAAATTAACCACAATTCATATCAAAAATATGGTCCAATTAACATTGCGGTGTCCTAGGGCAGGACCATATACTCCATCCCTGCATTACATCAGAGTAGCACAAAACTACTCCAACATATTAACAATGGCATTGTTATATTTTTTCGTTTGTACACGCTATTGTTCTTCTCTTCTCAAATGCTTTTTCGAAATTAATAAAAACCAAGCCAAAAATTAAAAATTACATGTTGCCTCTGATGGCATTCGAACCCGAACATGCTGGGAGCTAAGAATTAACAGCGAGCATCTCTACACGTTTAGCTACAGCCAGACATGCAAATGTGCTTTCAAATGATCAACTTCAATGACATTTCGTTAAAACACGAGCAGTGATCGGATAACAAACAATAAGCTGGCGCAGAGGCACGAGTTGGTCCGATACAGCATGACAGAGGAACTCTTTTGTAAGTACTCCAATTTACCACATAAAGAAAATAACTGTGTGCGCAAAAATTTAATATTGAAAATGATGGCTTCATGAGATATTGTGCCAGACTCACCTCTTCTCCCATTGAGGAATTCACAGAGTCGGCTCTCGAAATTAAAGAAAAAACTATTAACAATCTCTGGACGCGGTTACAAGCCGCATGTGACTCACTTTTCCTAAAAGATGATGAAGACCTTCCAGATAATTTTTTGGCGTTGGCGGAAGGCAAGTATTAATTTAGTATTGATACTTATGAAATGACTAAAGCGAAGTTCTTAGATCAACTCAAATTGATCCGAGCTATAAATCCCCCAAGGTCTCCCTCCCGAGAAGCACAGAATTCGCACACAGATGAAAATCCTAACATGTATCTGCAACTCCTGCCATGTGATACAGAGATTTTCCACGGTGGTTATGAAGAATGGCAATCTTTCCGAGACATGTTTACACTGTAAACTTTACAGCCGTCTACATTATACCATCTCCGATATAAAACAAAAGGGAAAGCCGGTCAAATCGTCAAGAAATTCCCGCGCCGAGAATTTTGACCTGGCATGGCAAGCATTAAGTGAACGTTATGAAAACAAACGCATATTACTGGACATTCAAATCCAAATCTTACTGAATCTGCCTAGCATTCACGTAGAAAACAGCGAACAGATTATAAATTTACAAAGCAAAATCAAAACATGTCTGTCCATTCAAAAGGTGATGACAGACAGCTGGGTCCCTATCCTTATACATATTTGCGTATCCAAATTTCCCAAAGATACTCGATTACTATGGGAGTAATCATTGCCCACAAGAAGAAATCTTCCCTTATGATCTCAAATGGACGAATTTCTAACGTCCAGATTTCAAGTACTAGAAAGGAGCTCTAATCTCTCAAAATCCAACCGTAAAATCAATGCTTTTCAAACAAATTCTAAAACGGTGTTCTCCTGTTATTTAAGCAATACACCACATCCCATGAAAAAATGTCCAATACTTAAAACATTCGCAATACAAAGGCGCATAAAATTTGTTAAGGCTAATAAATTATGCCGAAATTGCCTCTGCTTCAATCATACCTTGGCAGAGTGCAAGTCACCATTCAAATGCATGTATTGTCAGAAAAGACATAACTCGTTACTGCATGTTCATTCAAATAAGGGCCATTCCAAAAAGGCTATCATAAAAGAAAATATTAACAAATCGATCACCCCCGATAGACAAATAAATAAAAGCTGTGGTCATACCCAAAACACCACAGACCCACAAAATAAAGAGCAAGTGATCCCCTATGATCACCACCCAACCAATACGCAAACTCAAAAAGTAATGGCGCAACACAGCACAGCGCACGCGATCACCAAAGAATGCCGCCAAGAGTTCACAAGCTACCTTTATTTCGTCAGCAGCTCAAAAGAGGTTGAAGCTCCCAACAGAACATTTACAGTTCGAAGTATTTACAATTGGTGGATGTAACACAAAACGCACTAAGAACGTATGTGAACTAAATATAACTACCCGCAAGGCAAATCGGAAGGTAAATACAAAAGCTGTCATGCTCAAGCAGTTAACGGAGCACTTAGCGCCTTCCTCCGTAAGTCGTGATTTTATCAAACAGCTCAATGCCAATGAACTAGCTGACCCCATTTCAGCAAACCAGCACCCATAGATCTGGTTACTGGAAGCGACATACTTCCATAAATTCTCCAAGCCGAAAAATACAAGATAATGTAATAGCGCAAGAAACTATATTTGGTTGGGTGATGAGCGGCTCCGCCGCAAAACTTTGAAAGTAGAGGGCAATAAATAAGACCCCGCGCATTCAATGCCATAAGCTCCAACCCATGAGCACACTACACGATTGAGAGAATACAAAGGTTGCGCCGATCTCGGACCGCTATTCCTCTCTTAACGAATTTGACAGAATCATTGTTTGCATGACGTCACACTTGTGCAACTTGTTTACGTTTTCCTTGCAACATTTTTTCTTCTTGTTCCATTCTTGCTCACGTTTTGGCATTCCGCTCTCGCAATTGCACCAGTGTGACGTCCCACAAAAGTTATTCTCAAAAATCCTCTCTGATCGGCGCAATCTTGTATTCTATCATTCTTGAGCACACTACATAACGCGAACTAAAGGTCAATAAATAAGACTCGCTCATTCGAAACAACAAGCTCTCACCCATGAGCACACAACAAAATATTTATTTACTCGTTTATTTATACGCCCAAAGAATATTAAAATGCGTATACATAGATCAGCGCCCTCTGCATAATTGTTTGCTATCCCCTTTTACAGAACGTTGCAAAGCCCATATCTCGAATTGGCAGAAATGAACCCAACTGCAAACGCGACCTCGCAAACTCACGCAAGATGCGAAATACTATGCGCACAGCGTCCAAGCGCTAAAACTCATCGAGAGCGCGTACATCATTTACGGAGTTCCGAAGACTGCAGACCGCACTATTCAGCGCACTTCTGCAGGAGGGAAGGTGTACAATCGTCTGATTGTAATGATGGAGCACCCTAATGACCTTTCTGCTTGTACGACTCTCTCTTTATGACGAAAGGAAAGTGGAGAAAGACAACACTCTAAAATCAACAGTATCGTAAAGTTGGACGGAAACAAATATACATACATTTATATGATTTACATATGTTCTTATACATATTTTAATTATTAATAAAATTATAGTTTAAAACTAAAACCTCGCTATTATAATTTCCATTCGTACTGTATGTAACTTGAGAATAGATATCGCTGCATCTTTTAGGCGCATCCATATTACATAGTTACATCCCGAGCTAATAAAAGGGAGGTAATAATAATAATAATAAAAATAAAACATTTATAACGTTTTGATTTAAAGCGCGAGTGTGGTTTCATTTTTTATTGGAACGCAGTGCAAGGCCACCGCGTTGCTACTATGGAAAAGCAATACGTTGAAAATACGAAAACTCCGATATTTCATTAATTGAGGACGCTAATTTACTCCAAGTTAATACTTAAAACATTCTCTTAATAATAAATAAGACTGTTTTACTACTCTTATTATTACAAAAATGTAGTTTTATTACATTTTCTTATCTATA
>NW_016158894.1:96287-105520 GCF_001687245.7 Rhagoletis zephyria | reverse complement strand
TGGTTCATATCACGAACGTCAGGAATTTGTGTCTGCAACTGAATCCGATGACGGATCATTTGCTGTTGCGTCTGTGTTTGGTCTCTCAGCAACTCAGACACCATTACAGATAGTTGGTGTAATGAGGGTGTTGGTTCCGTTCCGCCTGACACTGAATTGAGAACGGCTGGTTGAGCATTTGAATTAACCGTACTGGTGGTCAGGGTATACCGTGGTTCAGTTGCCTGAACCGAAGTCGGTATATTCTGGTTTGGAATTGAATCTGGTATGGTTAAGGGTAAATATTGTGATGGAACAGTATTTTGAGTTGAACTCATCGTTCCCCGTTCATTCTCAAACCATGGAAGGTCGAGTTCAAACTTAATTGGGGATCGGACGTCGGAATTCCCGTATTCGGTGAAGACATCCGAAGCTCACGAATCTTCGACTGAAATTTTCCGATCAGATCTGCCTGGCGTGACGCCGACTCGGGTTTTAACTTCAACCGAGCGGTTCGATAACAATAATGTATCATTTGATGAAGACGACCTTGAGGTGTTCCGATATGCTCTCACATATTTCCAACTCATTCATTTGGTGTATGGCATGGGATTTTATCAACCATGGTTGGCCAACGTAAGCAGATATTTTACCATTGAGGGCGGCTATTTCGGTGTCGGTCCATTGAACCGGCACTGGATATAGGTTATATATCCCCTTCGATCTGTCGCTGTCCGTCTGTCAAATAAGTTGCATCGAGAATGGGAAACAATTCCATGTTCAAGGACTCAAATACCAAGTTGTAAATTCCGATTATTAAAAAAATTCTGCCAACGGTAGACGTAAAGTCCGTTCTATTAAAGTCTATGTTATAAGATGATGGTACTCGATTTAAAATCAGTACAGTATTTACTTCAGTTTATTATTTATTATTATTATTATTTTATTCTATGAGTATGTCGTTTTGAATATCCACTTTCAAAAATAATGCCGCATAAATCGATCACTATTTGAATATTGCTTTAAATCTAATTAGTATAACAAACAATTCACGCTTAATTGGTTGTACATCTCATGTGATTTTCGGTCCAAAATTGTGTTTAATATTATACCGAACGTGGGCTGAGAATGGCGTTTAAGGCACTAGCTCGAATCTTTTTAAGGACCAAGTTGTTTGCTCCCGGGATGCAGCGAAGGCCTTGAATACTTGGGAGTATTACCTGTATCTCCTTCGGTCCCTTCTGTCGCCAACAAGGTACGCAACAAAGATCAAGACTATCCACCCCCGAATTTACCGGAAGACCAAATCAGACTGAGAATATTCAACCAGTTTGAGAATGTTAAACGAGATTACGTTGATACGAGTTTCAAATTTTATTGGGAATGAATACCCAAAGAAATTACAAAAAAAAAATAAAGAAAAATTAATAGTTTGGTTCAATTAATATTGACCGTGTTATCGTTTACGTTGCTTAAACTTATACCGAAAGACGAAATGAAAAATTATCGGTTCAAAAATCTTGACCGTCGATGTGTGGAGTTACTTGATTAAAAAAATTCAATTAACTTGCTTTTCAGAATTGACGAACTGAACTGAACGAGAATGGTTATGACTGCTGATCAATGGTGCTCGCATCGCAGATCGATCACTATTCACCCCCGCGGAAATAAATAATCAAAATATCCACAAAAATTTTGATTGAAAACGAGCTCCAATAAAAATCAACTAGTGATTATGAATTCAAAAGAAAATTATTTGATTCAATCTCAACGATGATTTATAATAGCGGAATTTCTTAAAGAAAAAATTTATCAAAAATCTATTAAACTGGAATATGTATGGTTCACCGACGTACAATTTTGTGACCAACAAAATGAGAAAAACGACTACAAGATTTTAATTTTCCCTTAAATCTAATTTTATGATGTATTAAATTGATTCGATGGTGAAATTGCTATTTTCCCTCAGCTGAGCACGCGGTTATTTTATGCCGGGCTTAAGTGTGGTTATGTTCAACGAAAACTTATTATTTTTCACCCGTTTAGTTGGGCGCCAATGATTTGCTTGACCTTGGTTTGTCGGTCCAAACAGGAATCTTTATTTACGGTTGATGGATAGCTCGTTTCCAATGGATGGTGGCAAGAAAGAGTCTGACTTACGTGTAATGATTTTGTATTACCGGCTTATGGTGGCTCAATTGCTGTCAAATGAATAGTCCAGATTTAATGTTCACAACTTCTTTATTCTACGCAACAACATGGCTGGGGATTTGCCGGAAGGAATGTGACGGCACCTTTTGTCTCTATTAATTTCCACTGAGGGGTGAGTATCGACTCCCCGAATGTCGCCAGCGTTTTATACAAGATTTTAATCCACTTTAATTACTTGATGATGAGTGTGGTTCGCTCCTTGTCCAATTCCAAAAAAGAAATATATTTTTCTAGCCTCGTGGTATGTGACCATCGATTCTTTTATCGTCCATCAGTGTGGGCGTTTTCATAGTGGCCATGTCAATTCGTGTCTATATTGATATAATGGTTCGTGTCTTGAATAACTATTGGTTACGTGCATTCATCTGGCAATCCCCCCTATTTTGAAGTTTGGCTTTGACAGTTTTGTTATTTTTACATTTCTCATAATCGTTCTTATTATTTGGCCAATAAAAATAGTAGATCACCGCGCGTGCCATCATTCGAGCCGAATGACGAGTTAGGAGGGCCGAATGTGGGATTGGGTCCTAGTATGGTAAGACGGCAACACCGAAACTAGTCCTTTCATGTAGGCAAGTAACCCTACATGCCGAACTTGACGAGCTTAACGAACGCATTGTCTAAATATGGCTGACCTAACTGCCATTATCGAATATACAGCAGAGTTCATTGTCGACCGACACCGCGAGTGCCTGCCTGTCTACCGTTCCAAGTAGTACTTACTATATTTAAGAAGTCCACTGTGTATTTATTAAAGTTAAATAAAATAAAGTTATAACGCTCAAAAACCCACTCGGTATCCTACATACATATGTACATACATGAATGAACACCTGAGGTGTAGCCACCAGTGCTGCTCAGGTACTTAGTTACTCGCTCACGATTGCGGGCAGTGAACGGGTCATCTAGCGCAAAAAAAATTCGACAATCCGGCAAAATACAAAAAAATAAAAATTCGGCCGTGATATTTAATTCTTTTGATACGACTGAGTCAAACAAAAATTAGCTACAACGCGTGTGGGACCAAAAATTAGAATGAACCAAAATGTCCAGCCATAGTACTACAAAACAAAATTATAACTATGAAACCAAGTGTTGAAAAAATGCGAACTCAATCAAAATAGCGAGGCTGAATCCTATAAACAAAAAAAAAAACAATATTCTTACATTCGCAAATTAAACGATTACATTATATGTGGTGCGATTCCCTATAAATTACTTTATACCTGCTATTAATTTAATTTAATAAAAGAAAAAACAAAAAACCCACGCGCTTAAATCGCAAAATGTACCAACAAAACCGTGAAGAAATGGTAATTGGCAAAACCATATAAAATAGAACAACAACAAAAAATATAATGGTGTCTAAAGTGGTCTGCTCTCCCTCGCTGGTAAGTATATACGTATATCACCTTCTTCCTACTCCCTCTGGTGAATTCCAGTCTGCGCACAATTTTGGGACGCGTAATTCGTTGGTCTACTTTGCAGCGGCAGTTGACCTACTACGAGATTTATTCAAACAGCTGACTGCAGCGATTTATGTAGATATACATGTATGTACATCAGCACTGTTGTAGGTCTATGTTAACGTTCACATAGGCATACATACATAGGGGCTGGCTGCTGCCTTGCGCAAGCGTATGTATGTACATATGTACTGATGCTGTTGGGTTGCTACCACAAATTGTTGCCTCTGCCAGTTACTGGTGCTCGGTGTCCATTGTAGTAGGATTGGATATTTGAAAATAAAGCCTCGGGCTTTTAATGTAAGGTCGTATCGCCGCCGAAACTGGCCCTTGGTGTGCCTTTCAGTAGGTGGGGTGTCGCTTAGCTCCTTTTTCCTCGCGTGGTCCTTTTGTACAGGTGTGCTAGCGAACTAAAAATTTAAAGAAATTTAACTATTTTTAATTTGCTGTCTTTAAGGCGCGTCCAAGCGTGAATAAATATACACAAACGTATGTATGTATATGTGCGCAAATACATAGCTTTCAGTTCAAACTTATGCATTTTCTACGTGTACATACGCCCAAATATCCGCCAAGGTATGCAGCTGGGAATATAAAGATTCACAATTCTGAGGTCGAAACGCATTAAGGTGCTTTCCTTCAAAAATTATAATTACATCAATAAAATTCAGGTTCGAAAGAAGATGTTAAAAATCATATTACCAATCCGCATTTGGCTTTTATTCTTCCCCAATTGCTAAATATTCACGTCCACTTACTTTGGATTCCAATAACTGGAGTCGAAAACGGTTCCTGGTAACTGCTACGTATGGGTCACAAAAAAAATCACCGTTTTTTTCAGTTAACACTTATATGTATTTGCATTTATAGCTTTAATTTATAGCTTCACACGATCTTATTCGCGACACCTTTAACTGCACCGTAACTTCAATATTAAACTTCTCGGACTTTCTTAGTGTCATTTTATTGGGTACGACATGGCCGAGGATGTCACTCACCTACTCAATCTCCGATCGCCCGATTTAATCACACATCTTTCTCAACTCTCCAAACCTATATATACATGTACTCGCAACTGCTTTACCAAACCGCCGGGTTAGCACGGTTTCGCACCTTAGCCTGCCTACTGTGTTAGCTTTAAAAGGGTGGCTACTTTCTCTTCCTTTTACCCACGCACTCAATCCCGCACACATTCAAACACACCTACTAAGCAACAGCTTGCGTTACAGACTCGCGACCACCGATGGTGCATGCATCATGGAGCGTGTGCGTAAAGAAATTCTAACGCATCCTGTTGCTTATGTTCCGTCCAACCTGTGGCCTCGACCCACGACCAAGCCGGGCTTCTGCGTTTTCTTGCTCTTATGGGACTCATCACTGGGTGTGTGTATCTAATGTAATATATGCAAATTACGTCACCGGTCCCTTCTACATCTACGAATGGTTTTGCAACTTATATCTATATCACCGAATTATAAATAAATAAGTAATTAAATAAATATATATAAATAAAGTCCGATCTAAATAATGTTGCTGTCTGGTGTCGTACAAATCAACTGCAGTTAAACATAAATAAGTGTTTTCATATAGCATTTTCTAAGTCTCGTTCCCCTATCCCCACTTCTTATTATATCTTTGGCTCATGTCTAAGCACTCGTAATGAAATGTCTGATCTTGGAGTGGTTTTCGACTCCAAATTTCTTTTTAACAGTCATTTAAACTATACTATAGCAAAGTCCTATTCTATACTAGCTTTTATTCGCCATTTTAGCTCTGAGTTTACTGACCAGTACACTCTGAAACTACTCTTTACTTCTCTCGTCCGACCTAAAGTAGAATATGCTGTCTTTATCTGGAGGCCATACCACAATTCCCATATTGAAAGGATTGAGCGAATACAAAGAAAATTCATACGTTTCGCACTCCGTTCACTTCAGTTTGTTGATCCGATTCCTTCATACACTGCCAGATGTCAGTTAATCGATCTTAAATCACTCAAGACCCGAAGATCCATTCTTTCGCTTACTTTTGTATATGATATTATTCGTGGGGCGATTGATTCTCCATTCCTACTTCAATGCATCTACTTTAATATCCCCACAAGAGACCTGCGTAATCATGAAATTTGTTTTCTAAATCGCGTTAGACCACTTTACGCCTCTAACGCACTTATTTATAGAGCATTAAAACAATTTAATTTTCTCTCGTATTCATCAGATATCGATTTCTCTTTGTCAAAACCTAGATTTAAATCAATATTAAATGAAATTGTTAAATAAACTTAAACTGAATTAGTCTCTGTATAGTCTGTAAGAAAATGTACATTTTCTAGATTATTCTTAAATAAATAAATAAATAAATNTTAAAATAAATAAATAAATAAATGAATGAATAAATAACTAAGTAAATAAATAAATAAATAATTAAATAAGTAAAAAAAATAAATACGATAATAATCAAATAAGTAGTCAAGACAATAGGTAAGTATCACAGATAAAAATGTTTATACGTTGTAAAAAAAATATCACATAAGTCATCAAATATATGGAAATAAAATGTCAAGTAGTAAAAGGAACGTAAATTTATATCTAGTCAGGTAGTTAAGGGGACTCGGTTCGCAATATATACACATAAATCAAGTGACTACAACGAACACGACTAAACATGCAACACTTCACATGCAACATAAAGTACGGGTCACTACATACACTACGCCACAAAGATATACTTAGCGTGGTATACCCCGATCTTCTTGCCACTACTGTCATCAAGTTCGTACATAGAATTTCCGATTATTTTTAAAACAACGCACTTGACCTGTTTTGGGGCAAGTTTAGCGTTGTAGTTTTCGACTTGGGAACTCTGCTTGAAGTTTCGGCGGTACACCACTTGTCCAATTTGAAACTTCACTTCTCGTATTGTAGGTCTTCTTACTTCGTTCATGAGCTATATTTAATTCCTTCATTATCTTATTTCGGATAAGCAGTGTTTTATCTCAAAGTCACAGTCTTCGATATAGCTCATATGATGCAGCATGCTGTATCATAGGCATACCGAAGACTGCTTGATACGGGGTGTCGTTAATCGCAGAATGCACGGCACTGCGGAGAGAGAAAGCGGCATCGCTAAGGTGGTTATCCCAATTCTTTTGGTTGCCCTTAATATACGACCTCACGATTTGCAGCACCGAACGGTTAACTATTTTTGCCGCGTTGGCTTGCAGTGAATAGAATGCGGTCCTGATATGCTGCGTACCATACTTTTCCAGGAACTGGCTATATATGTCCGCGACAAATTGTTTCCCGTTGNATTTCTGCCGCGTTGGCTTGCAGTGAATAGAATGCGGTCCTGATATGCTGCGTACCATACTTTTCCAGGAACTGGCTATATATGTCCGCGACAAATTGTTTCCCGTTGTCCGAGTGGACATATTCGGGCACTCCAAAAAAATATGGAACACTTCATTCTCTAAAAACTTAATAACCTCGGCAGCAGTGGCTTTTCTCATAGGTTTTAAAAATACAAACTTCGAGAAGTGGCTAAACATACAAACACAAAGACATTTCCATAACACGTACAGGGATAGGGACCCATAAAGTCAATGAATAAACGTTGAAAAGGCTTTTCAGTGACACGTTGTTTGCCCATTAGGGGCTTATGGAAGGCGTTTTGCGTTTTGTTGCCCTTACAAGTTTCACAAGCTTTTACGTAGTTTTGGACGTCGGTTACCATGCCGGGCCAATAATATTATTATCTTATGCGCGTCAAAGTTTTATGAAGTCCACCGTGACCAACAGACGGTGAATCATGCGAGGATTCCACGAGCCCACGGAGCAGCTCTGTCGGCACCCAGAGTTTCCAGGCGTGGTCCTGCTGAAGGTCAACCCCACTATTAAATTGTGTCCGTTTGTATACATAACCGTCCGATATACAAAGTTCGGGTAGTCTGTCCTGGTTGTTGGTAACAGTCTTTTTTAAGCTCCTCGTATTTGTCTGTGTTGAAAAATGGCGAGTCCAAGCACACATCCAGCGTTCGGTCCTTTACCGCTATCTCCTCCATGTTCATCCGCGACAGCGCATCTGGCACGATGTTTTGGGACCCCTTTCGATGTTGAATTTCGAAGTCATAGGCCTGGAGCTTTAGGCTCCACCTCGCGAGTCTGCCCGATAAATCCTTTTGGTTAATCAACCATTTCAGACTCGCGTGGTCAGTTATCACCCTCCATATACGGCCGATATCGTTTGATGCTCAGAACTGCAGCGTAGCACTCTAGCTCCGTTATACTGTAGTTGCGCTGCGCTTTGTTAAGTTTGGCCGAGATGTATGCTATTGGCCGCTCATTACCGTCGTCGTTTAACTGAAATAAAACCCCGCCCACACCATCCGTTGACGCGTCACATTGTATATAAAAGTGTCTGTTGAAGTCAGGGTGTGTCAAGACTGGTGCCGAAATCAGGCTTTCTTTCAACTGATTAAACGCCCTTCTGGTATCGTCCGTCATAGTAAATTTGTTTACTCTGTCCTTTTTGAGGCAGTCGTGCAGCGGAGCTGCAATTGTCGCGTAGTCTTGTATAAATCTTCGATACCACCCTGTCATCCCCAGGAACCGCCTGATCTGCTTCGGGGTTCGTGATTCCGGGAAGTCTGTCATGGCTGCCCACGACGTACCCAAGGTATCTTACCTCCTTAAAACAAAATTTGCTCTTTTCAACGTCTAAAGTCAGTTTGGCTTCACGGAGACATTTAGCAACTTTTACTAACAAGGACAAATGCGACACAAAATCTTCCGAGCACACAAATAAGTCATCCAAATAAACGAACACAAATTCACGAAGATTAGCGGGTATGACCATGTCCAATAGCCTACACATACGTTGTGCCGCATTGCGCAACACAAAGGGCATGACAGTGAAGTGATACAACGGTCTGCCCGGCACGGTGAATGCCGTTTTCTCCCTAGGCTTTCTCTCTAAAGGTATCTGCCAGAATGCGTCTTTTAAGTAGACTGCGGATATAAACCTAGTGTTTTGTAGTCGGCTTAGGATATCATCAATATGAGGCAGTGGATAAGCATCTTTAACGGTTCTCTCATTCACCTTACGGGCATCCAGACAGAGGCGATTTTTAGTCCCTTTAATCACAAGTGAGACTGGCGAGTTCCAGCTGCTGTTGGACTCTTCTATCACTCCCATTTCCAGCATTCTGTCCAATTCATTATAAATAAGTTTTTGAATAGCTGGGGATATGGGATAGTGCCTCTGTTTTACTGGGAGATTCTTATTGATCACTTCTATAACATGCTCCTCTTTGTCTGTCTTGCCTAGTCCTAACACTGCGAAGGACGCGGACACGCTCTAACACACAGTTTGATTGTTAGTCAAGGCGTGTTGCACCGCATCAAAGGATAGATCTCCCTCGGCGGGTACAAGCTCTGAAAGACCCGCACCATTCACACTTGCAGGCACTCCTCTACTCACAACACTCATATCAAAAGCTTTCCAGAAATCTATACCTAAGTAAACCTCTTGCTGCAAGCCAGGTACGATCAAGAACTCTAGATCGCGCGTTACATTATC
>NW_016158894.1:81524-93201 GCF_001687245.7 Rhagoletis zephyria | reverse complement strand
ATAACTGGTAGTAGCTGATGCCATACTGCTCCCTCATCTTCTCTATACGAAAAATAAAGCTTTCTACCGTCATTCCCTTTCCTGTACCATCAAATTTCACATGCTATTTATCTAATTAAATCTTCCTGTTCCTGCTCTTATTTTGCGAACGGGAGTGACTGGCATTCTGACCATCAGTAGATGTCCTGCCTCGTGATTCCGCTGTTGATGCCATTGTTGGTCGATTTCCTGCTGCCTGCGCTGAAGTTTCTACTTCTGATACCCTATTGTTAAGTGTAACTACATTATCTCGCATGTGGCGGACCTCATTCATGCATTGCGCCATCATGTCATTTTGTTGCGCCATCATTGCCATCATCCGGCTCAGCTGTTCCACATTGATGGATGAAGAACTAGGTCCACCACCGTGCGATTTCGAAACCCCTGGTTCTTGATCACCTGGCAGCGTACTAACAAAACTAGTGGGAACTACGCTAGTATTCTGTTTCTGCACATCCGTACAGACAAATGTAGCTTAAAAAAATGCCTCTCAAAACAGGCTTGAATCAAATCAACACAAAAAAAAAAAAAAAAATGTGTATAAGTAAATACATCTGCAGATATTTCTGCGTAAATATATGTATGTATGAATGTGTGTTTATAAAATAGCTTTGCACTCACCTTAACAGTCCCACGATGTTGGTGCCAGCATACGGAGATGACCTGTGGGGAGTTTAGCACAAGCATACATATGTACATACATGAATGAACAGCTGAGGTGTAGCCACCAGTGCTGCTCAGGTACTTAGTTACTCGCTCACGATTGCAACAGATCCGGCAAAATACAAAAAAAAAATAAAAATTCGGCCGTGATATTTAATTCTTTTGATACGACTGAGTCAAGCAAAAATTATTTACAACGCGTGTGGAGCCATAAATTAGAATGAACCAAAATGTCCAGCTATAGTACTACCAAAAAAAAATTAAAACTATGAAACCAAGTGTTGAAAAAATGCGAACTCAATCAAAATAGCGAGGCTGAATCCTATAAAAAAAAAAATATATATTATATTCTTACATTCGCTAATTAAACGATTACATTATATGTGGTGCGATTCCCTATAAATTACTTTATACTATAACTATCAATTTAATTTAATAAAAGAAAAAAACAAAAAACCCACGCGCTTAAATCGCAAAATCTACAACAAAACCGTGAAGAAATGATAATTGGCAAAACCATAGAAAATAGAACAACAACAAAAAATATAATTGTGTCTAAAGTGGTCTGCTCTCTCTCGATGCACTGGCTGAGCGGCATTGGCGTGGGTGCGATCACGCATCTGCCGACGCTGCTGTAACGATGTATGTATGTTTGCGTTCCCTGGCTCTCCCTCGCTGGTAAGTATATACGTATATCACCTTTTTCCTACTCCCTCTGGTGAATTCCAGTCTGCACACAATTTTGGGACGCGTAATTCGTTGGTCTACTTTGTAGCGGCCGTTGACCTACTCCGAGTTTTATTCAAACAGCTGACTGCAGCGATTTATGTACATATGCATGTATGTACATCGGCACTGTTGTAGGTCTATGTTAACGTTCACATACATGTACATATGTACTGATGCTGTTGGGTTGCTCCCACAAATTGTTGCCTCTCCCAGTTACTGGTGCTCGATGTCCATTGTAGTAGCGGATATTTGAAAATAATGCCTCGGGCTTTTAATGTAAGGTCGGATCGCCGCCGAAACTGACCCTTGGTGTGACTTTCAGTAGGTGGGTTGTCACTTAGCTCCTTTTTGCTCGCGAGGTCCTTTTGTACAGGTGTGCTGACGACCTAAAAATTTGAAGAAATTTAACTAATTTTAATTTGCAGTCTTTAAGGCGCGGCCAATCGCGAATAAATACACACAAACGTATGTATGTATATGTGCGCAAATACATAGCTTTGAGTTCAAACTTATGCATTTACTGCGTGTACATACGCACAAATATCCGCCAAGGTATGCAGCTGGGAATATAAAGATTCACAATTCTGAGGTCGAAACTCATTAAGGTGCTTTCCTTCGAAAATTATAATTACATCAATAAAATTCAGGTTCGAAAGAAGATGTTAAGAATCATATTACCAATCCGCATTTGGCTTTTATTCTTCCCTAATTGCTAAATATTCACGTCCACTTACTTTGGATTCCAATAACAGGAGTCGAAAACGGTTCCTGGTAACTGCTACGTATGGGTCACAAAAAAATCACCGTTGTTTTCAGTTAACACGATCTTATTCGCGACACCTTTTACTGCACCGTAACTTCGATATTAAACTTCTCGGACTTTCTTAGTGTCATTTTATTGGGTACGACATGGCCGAGGATGTCACTCATGCCTAACCTACTCAATCTCCGATCGCCCAATTTAATCACTCATCTTTCTCAACTCTCCAAACCTATGCATACATGTACTCCCAACTGCTTTACTAAACCGCCGGGTTAGCACGGTTTCGCACCTTAGCCTGCTGTGTTAGCTTTAAAAGGGTGGCTACTTTCACTTCCTTTTACGCACGCACACATTCAAACACACCTACCAAGCAACAGATTGCGTTACAAACATCTTTTAATACAGTTTTATTTAAAACGAAACAGAAAAAATGTAAAAAATTATCGCAAAAATATATACACAATAAATATGTACGATGGCGAGAATGTAAATAGCGAAAAGGCATTTTGTCAACACCCCTATTGCGAGTGTCGACTAGTAGTAGATAATTTTTTAATTTATTCAAAACCTATTTGTCTGACTTTTGCTCAAAGTACGTGCCAGTTTTCAAACCAAAAATCTATAAACTTGCTTGGTTCTCGAAGGATTTAAAGCGTCTAAAAAATTTGAGGAATAAGTTTTTCAGAAAATTTAAGTTATCAAAAAAGCAATGCCATTTCAGTAAATATCGTTTCTACAAAAATGAGTTCTGTAAACTAAATAAGACCCGTTACAATAATTACATTCGCGATTTCGAGTCCGATATTAAGGTTTGTCCAAAGCAATTTTTGTCTTACATCAAATCAAGGAAATCTGTCTGAAGTATACTCAAGACTATTTATTATGAGCAAAATGATGCGGCTGCTGTATCCGAGGCTGTAAATCTCTGCAGATTTCTTTTCATTTAACTTTGTATCGGATAACGGCCTGTCGGGGGATGAACTGTCAATTATTCGAAAAAACTATTCAAACAGCGCGTTTTCTACAGTAGACCTGGGTTCGCTTGCTCTAACGGAAGACGATATTATCGAGGGAACCAAGAACGTAAAAAACTCGTCTCAGATGGACGCAGATGGCTTTTCAGCCATCTTGTTTAAAAACTGCATTTCCCTAGTGAAGCCTCTACTGCAAATCTTCAATAAATCTCTTTCCGAAGGTCTGTTTATTGATAACTGGAAGCGAACGTCAATCATGCCAGTATTCAAAACAGGCAACAAGCTCGATGTTGAGAATTATAGGCCGATTAGTCAATTATCCACAGTTGCTAAAATATTCGAAAATATCGTCCAAACTAAACTTTATTTTATTGTCAAGCACTTGATCTGTCTAAACCAACCCAACTTTGTATCTGGTAGATCCGCGGTGACAAATCTTGCAGTTTCGAAAGCCTTCGACAAAATCTCCCACAATATTTTATTAACCAAGTTAGAATGTTAGGAATCCACTCAGGTTTCTTGGAGTGGATCAGGTCTTACCTGCGCTTGAGAACTAGCAATGTCACTATTGATGGTGTTTCGTCCAGGCCACTTATTGCTCTCTCAGGGGTTCCCCCGGGAAGCATCTTAGGCCCATTATTTTTTATTCTTTTAATTAATGACTTCAGCACCTGTCTTTCAAATGTTAGGTTTCTTTTGTTTGCTGATAATCTATTCTGAAATCAGTTGCTCACGCGACTCCGCCGAACTTCAGTCGCAGCTTAACAGGCTTTACACGTGATGTTTTAACTGACAATCCGCCAACTGCTGCTGATGCAAAAGCGGAATTTGTAAGGAGAGACAAGACAGCTAAAGACCGTTTTGGTAGGTTTTGTTCATAATTATTGCTTGTTCTACATACGCGACAAGAACACGGCTAAAGAGATGTTTGGAAATGGCATTTGCGAGGAAATCTGCTGTAGGTCAATTATTAGTGTTGAAGCAGCTAGCAACGCTCCGCATGAAGGAAGACGAAGCAGAAAGTGCTCATTTGATCGTATTTGAAAATTTGGTTCGGCAATTGAAAACGGCGGGGCTATATTGGGTAAGGAAGATTTATTAGCACAATTTTTGACGTGACCAGATAAATTTGATCCTCTGGTCACTGCTTTGCAAAATTTGGGTCATAAAAAACTTACATGAAATGTCGTAAAAGAGCAACTTTTGGCTGAAGAGGTAAAGTTATTAAACCGTCAACAAAGACATGACATGGAGAAGCAGTGGCGGAAACACGGGGGAAGGGGGTTTGGGGGTTGAAACCCCCCCTCAAGTCAAATAATAATATTTCACTAATATGGGTCTAGAAAAAAGGCTCTTTAGAAGAAAGTATGCGTAATAAAGTTTCAAAACACGGATTTTTAAAATCATATATTCAATTTTTCTCTTTATTTATAAAACATTTTGATAATTTCAAACACATTAAATTTTTCTTTTTACTTATAAATCAATGAAACGAAGTATTTTAAAATTTTTCGTGGTTTTTTGAAAAATTCTTCTAGAACTTCGTCAAATGAAAAACATATATCTTTGTGAATATTCATAAATGCTAGACCGTTGAGCCTTTCTTGACATGTTGTATTTCTCAAGTAGGTTTTAATTCTTTTCAGGCATGAAAAGCTTCGTTCAGGTGTGGCTATTGAAACTGGCAAAAGTGCCAATATACGTAAGATCTTAAAAACATTCCCAAAAGACGTTTTAGTAGCTACTTGTAATGCTTCGAGAGCATTTCGAAAATGTTCGTGTGAAACTCGTTTTTCCACATTTTTACCTCCAGAACAAAGTTTTGTTTCGAGCAGTCGATACTCTTTCATAGAAAGCAAACAATTCTTCAGTTTTTTTTCGTTAAAATCATACTTTGGAAACAAAACACTAAAATTATTTAAAACTGATTTATGGTTTAGGAACCGGCTTTTCAAATGAGCAATATATGTATCAAGGAAGGGAATGTAAAAAGCAATGCGATAGTATGCCTCGGCGTCTCCGGTTTTCACATTAAAGCGATTCTTTTGGCGACTGCTGTATCGCGGTACTTTGGTTTCTGTACCTAGGTTGGTGCATACTTCTTCTACCTGTTCGAAAAGCAAATGAAAGTTTTTTCTGTATCTTGTCGCATTTCTTCAAATTCCTTTAAAGCGTCGTCGGCTAAGCTCATTGCTTCTGCAAGATCTTCATCAGGTACTTGTAATTGCCGGCTAGCAAAGGAACAACAATTTATAAAAAAGCAAATGCTTGGCTGTTGTCGCTGTGCTAACAGTTTTTCAAACCCTGATAATTTCTATAGATATTTGCACGATACAAATAATTTTTAAGGTATTTTCCCCGTGACAAATAAAATGTTTTTGACAATTGGAAGAAATACAACTTCGAAAGTCTTTTTAAAACGATTTTTCATTTTGCTACGTTAGAGCCGTTGCCGAGAAACTTATGGATACATATACATATACACAAAAATTGCGCGTTTAAGGTAATTAGAATAAGAGGCAAAATTTCCCGCAAAACCCAAACCCCCCTTCTCCCCCCCATCAGAAAATTCTGGATCCACCGCTGTGGAGAAGACAGCGTTTTCGGGAAAGAAACACTTCAAAAAGTTTTCTAAATGTAAAGGCAAATGTTTCAAATGTGGAAAAATTGGTCGTAAAGAGCAGAGTTGTCGACAAGTAGAGGCTCGGAGTTCAGCTGGAAAAGAGGGAACTACACGCATTTGTTTTGTTGCTGGTCGCTTCGAAGATCGAAAAGCAGTATCTGATTGCAAAATTAAATTCAAGTTGGATTCGGATGCAAGTGATCATATAGTGAACGAGAAATAGTATATTGGAAATTTTTCGAAATTGAATACGCCTGTTTTAATTAACGTTGCTAAAGGCAATCAATAGCCATTCGCAAAGTCATCAGGACAAATAAGTGGTATTAGCAATAAAGGTGTGCAGCTAGTTATGATAGATGTGCTATTTGTTTCAGCTGCGAGATAATTTGCTATCAGTCCGAAAACTTACTAATGCAGGGATTGATGTGATTTTCAATAAATATTAGGCAAATATAATGAAAAATGGAGAGCTGTTAGCATCTGCATTCTTGTGCAATGGGCTTTATGAAATCGAAGTAGAAAATGAGTGTTATTTTACATACATGTGCAATGACGACAAAGTCGACTTGTGGCATAAGCGTTTTGGGCATATTGGACCAAAAGCTTTTGATGAATTGGTGAATAAAGATCTGAAATTTTGTGGTGTGCGTTGAAGCTAGTCCCCCTAGTTTCCCCTTATTTGCTTCCACACGCGTCAACTTTAATTGAATTCAAGTCCTTGGTTCTTTAAATGGGAAGCTACGAAAAGATCAAAAGAGAAAAGAAAACTTGAAACAAATTGACGGTACGGACGTATCTGAATGAATGAGCAGACTTGAAAGCAAGACTTGACGTGTCTGAAAGGGGACCTAAACACTGTCGTGGCAGAAGGGGATCCAGGTGGAAGCAACTGTTGATTACTCGCCTCAGCAAAATGGAGTCGCAGAGCGATTCAACAGGACTTTAATCGAGAAAGTAATATGCTTTTTAAGCCAATGCACCAAAACGAATGTTGTGTGAAGCGGTATACACTGGGGTTTATTTAATAAACCGAAGCCCAACGATACCCTTGAAGGGATCAGTTACTCCGGCAGAGATGTGGTACGCAGTCAAGCCTGAAGTTAACAAACTAAGAATATCTGGATGCAAAGCATATGCGTGGATACCAAGCCAACAAAAGAAGAAAATGGATTCGAAGAGTCGAAAGTCGATTATGATGTCGGTTATGTTCAAAATAGATATAGATTGTGGGATCAAGATAATCAAAGAATTTTCATTGCATGAGACGTTAAATTTGATGAAGACTGCTTACCTTTTAAGCAGGAATCAAACTCGAGAATTGAAGAATTAAATATAGTGCGTACAAACAATCAAGATCCAGAAGACGATGATGAAAATGTGATAACTAGATACGATCAAGAGGAGGATGGTGTAATGCTCGGCCAAAATGACGAAGGTGAAGATGATTTTTTAAATGAAGTATTTCAAGATACTGAGAATGTACATTGTCCAGATGCGCTTCCTTCACAAGAAGAAAATAATCCTTCATCAGAGGTTGTATTGAGGCACAGTGAACGGGAGCGGCGACCTCCACTTCTGCCATCAATATTCCTACAGATTGTCCTCAAACCTTCTTTGCAATCACTGGACGAAGTTGTACGCTCGCATAAATAGCTTCAAAAATGTAACGCAAACTTTACAATAGAAAACTTGGCATGCTTTATTCTCTGTAAATATGTAGAGTTACAATAGCAAATAAACAATTATGTCACAGTCAAATTACTCGCTTTCGATTTCCTTCTATGCTGTGGTCAGAACAATATTAACTTCTGACAAATGGAAAAGCCAATTTATATTAAATTTCGTAGATAATAGCCGGAAAAAAATACGTAATAGACAAACTAATAATAACTAATACATGAATTGGGAATAACAAAAAAACATAGAACAAAGAGTGATCGATATCGATTATTCAGGCTTGCCGTCATTAGCATCCCCGCCACCGTGAATCGATTCCGGACGAGGAGATTCACCACTCTTTACATCGACATCCAAAACGGCTAATTTCGAAACAGGTCGTCGTAAAACACCACTACTCGTCTGGACCTCCGCAGATCTAGCAACGGCGTCTGGCCCACAAAATATCTTCAGAACTCTCCCACTTCTCCACTTGGATCTCAGCTTGTCAACTTCGCATATTAGTACTAGACATCCACATGAGATGGGCTTCGAGAAGCGTCACCATTTTACACGACGGCTTAAGTCCGGCAAATACTCGGCAATCTATCGCTTCCACATGCCGTTTTTCATGTTTTGCAAAACTCGCCATTGCTTCCGTAGAGCGCACAGTCTTCCTTCATAGGGAGCAGGGGTCTGCGTAGAGTTTGGACCACCCAGCAACAAGTGATTTGGTGTCAACTATTCCGGTTGGTCTAGAGTTACGGGCAAATGAGTGAGAGGTCTCGAATTAATAATGTTCTCTGATTCGACCAAGAGGCTGTACAGATTTTCAACGCGAGATGCTTTCTACTTCAACACGGCGTAGAAAGCTCTCTTGACAAATCTGACGAGTCTTTCCCATGCGCTTCCCTCGCTTGGGTGTTAAATTTCCATTTTATACCGAGCGGCGTAAGTACGGCGGCCAATATGTCATGATCGAGAAACTTAGCCTCGTTGCCCAGTTCCCTCACCAAACCGACAAAATTGCAAAGCAAACATGCATCATTCGACAAATCACCAGCGATTTCCGAATGAACTGCGCGTACCGTGAGGCACGTGCAAAGGGTTATCCATCTTTTCTCTCTACACCGGCGAACTGTTACCTCAATTGGCCCGAAGCAATCGAGTCCCGTATATGTAAAGGGTAGAACGTACGCGGTAACTATCCAGTGGCAACATTCCCGTTATTGGCCTGTTTGGTGATGCTTTTAGAAGCTTGCACATTTGGCAGCGAGACTCCACACTCCGAACTAGCGCTCTAATTAATGTAATCAAAAACTTTAGTCGAATTTCGTTAATGACAGTCTGTGTGTCAATATGCCTATATTTACGATGGTACCACTCTACAATTAGTAGTGTCAGCGGAGATTGTAACGAACCCGATTTATCCGGTCTATAGCGGGGCTGTGGCTCAGTCGGATGTTGAGTTCCCTTATCCGCTAAAATTTCGCCAGTTATCTGGTATTGCTGCTGGCTGTGCTGTATCTTCCTGCAACCATCGCTCATTTTCCTGTATAATCGTTGGGTCTGCCGACTCTGCTTCAGTGCTGGAAAGCTCGTTTAACCACTGCTCCAACCCGCGGTCTTCCTCTACCGACAGGGTGAGCGCATTCTCCTCATCGCTGCCATCTTCGTTTCTTGTGTTCGCTGTTTCTTTTCTCGTCGCAACATCGCACAACGCCTGCGCCCCTCATCACTCGCACCGCTGTTTGGGCTTACGCGCACGTATATCTCTGTGCTGGCCAGACTTGCGTTGTCTTCAACGCCTTCTCCTCCACCAACACCAGTATACTGCCCGATTTCCGCTTCAGTCAGGCGGCGCAAACGCACTTTTAAAGTGCCGTCCTTCACGCCCATCGCCTTAAAGAGTTCGCCAGTTGCCCGTGTATCCATCGCCGCAGTCACTTTTTGAGTAGCGGGTCCTTTTGCGCTGTCCTTTTATTTTGTAGATTGCTAAAACAGTTTCCATTGCGCAGCAAACTGTATATTTCCAAATTTTTAACATTTTGTTACTATTTTGTTTAAGTTATATTAGTTTGTTATTGTTATATTGGCTTATTATGTTTATATTTTACGGTCGATCAGATTCGCGAGTGTTGTCTCCGCTGATTGCTGCAAGTTGGACTGACCATTATGCCGGATTTCATTAGGATGTAGTAGACGATTATGTAAACGCGCGCAATTGTCTATCCCATGAGGTTTTTTTTACATAACATTTCGACATTGGATGATTTGGCTTAAGGCATTTAAAGCAAATTCATAGCTCTTTCACTTTTTTCCATCGGTCATCGACGCCCAGACTAATAAACTGTCGGCACGCGTTAATTGCTGCGCATTCACCCTGATGAACACTACTCTTGCTTTGAGCAACGCTTAAAAAAGAATACTTATTAGCTNTATTTAAAGCAAATTCATAGCTCTTTCACTTTTTTCCATCGGTCATCGACGCCCAGACTAATAAACTGTGGGCACGCGTTAATTGCTGCGCATTCACCCTGACGAACACTACTCTTGCTTTGAGCAACGCTTAAAAAAGAATACTTATTAGCTTTCGGTGGATGAGGATGTGGCGCAATGTCTTGAGTACGGCTGCTACCAGCAGCCAACGAAAGACATTTCTCTGCCCACTGCATTTGTTCAGCGGTAGGAAGCTTCAATAAAGACGGATGGGCTAGATGGTGATCTCCTTGCACGGATTTTAAAAATGTCGACATATTATTGACTTTAATCGCGAAATTTATTAACGGCTCGAGCTTTCCTTCCTTTTCAATTTGGCTTTTTATTAACAACTCCGGCCGTCCGTAAGTTTCCGACAGAACTTCAATTATAGCGCTTACATTTTTCGAGGATGTTAGTAACGACTCCACTGTATCTCTAGCTCGTACATGCAATGCTTTTCTAATCCGTATTATGTTATGTATATCGCTGTACTCCAATTCGACAGTCTTTCTTCTGAAATCTTCGATAAATGATTGCCATTCTTCTGGCTGACCTCCGAATTTCGGTAGAGGATAGTTTTTTTTTGCTTTGGCTGGTGGGCAGCTGTGGGGGTTAGAGGAAAGGTTAGAAAAAGACTTACCAGGCATAGCAGCAAGATGTACTGGGGCGTGCGCGACATTTGATTGCGCGGGACTTGCCTGACGTTGAGGATTTGTGTCGTTTGGGGGCATAAGGTTTGTGGAAGACTCATTATTTCCGTTGGTAGCAACCGTTCTGGCGATGGCCTGAAGAGTTTTGCAGAGCAGCAGACATTGCCTTAAATTTTCTAGCAAAGTCAGACTTCTTCTTCTTCTTTTTTGGCGCTGTAACCGCCTAAGCGATTTTGGCCGAGTTCAGCAAAGCACGCCGGTCGTTTCCCCTCTGTGCCAACTGACGCCAATTGGAAACGCCAAGTGAAGCCAAGTCCTTCTCCACCTGATCTTTCCATCGCAGTGGGGGCCTCCCTCTTCCTCTGCTACCACCAGCGGGTTCCGAGTTGAATACTTTCAGAGCTGGAGCGTCGGTNTTTTCCATCGGTCATCGACGCCCAGACTAATAAACTGTCGGCACGCGTTAATTGCTGCGCATTCACCCTGATGAACACTACTCTTGCTTTGAGCAACGCTTAAAAAAGAATACTTATTAGCTTTCGGTGGATGAGGATGTGGCGCAATGTCTTGAGTACGGCTGCTACCAGCAGCCGTCGCAGAAGGTAAACTGTCTGTTACCAACGAAAGACATTTCTCTGCCCACTGCATTTGTTTAGCGGTAGGAAGCTTCAATAAAGACGGATGGGCTAGATGGTGATCTCCTTGCACGGATTTTAAAAATGTCGACATATTATTGACTTTAATCGCGAAATTTATTAACGGCTCGAGCTTTCCTTCCTTTTCAATTTGGCTTTTTATTAACAACTCCGGCCGTCCGTAAGTTTCCGACAGAACTTCAATTATAGCGCTTACATTTTTCGAGGATGTTAGTAACGACTCCACTGTATCTCTAGCTCGTACATGCAATGCTTTTCTAATCCGTATTATGTTATGTATATCGCTGTACTCCAATTCGACAGTCTTTCTTCTGAAATCTTCGATAAATGATTGCCATTCTTCTGGCTGACCTCCGAATTTCGGTAGAGGATAGTTTTTTTTTGCTTTGGCTGGTGGGCAGCTGTGGGGGTTAGAGGAAAGGTTAGAAAAAGACTTACCAGGC
>NW_016158894.1:66993-80481 GCF_001687245.7 Rhagoletis zephyria | reverse complement strand
GTGACCCAAGGCTCCACTCGGATTGGTTACCGCATCTCGCACATGGGTTGCTCACGTTGCCCAGAGTGCGCGAACGAGGACGCAAGAGTCGGGATTGAGTATAGCCATGCAACTGTAACTGCATACCCAGCGCATTGACTATACCCCATTGCACTCTCTATACCCCATTGCACTCCAGCAAAGTCAGACTGCTGTGGCAAATTTTCAGTTTGACTCCTTCCAGTTGGGGGTTGAGGCTGCTTTGGGACATTTGCTGGCTGCGGCGAATCTGGCATTGCATACCGTTGCGGCGGGATTCGCTTGTTCTCTCGCGTGCTCCTTCGCGTTTCTGGCATAAACCGAGAAAAAAGGCACATACAAATTTACTTCTGCCGGTATATGCAGAAAGTTTAGTCAATTCGACTCCAAACAAATCACAGGCAATGCGACGAGTGAAACAAGATTCAAAAACGGTGACTAGCAAAAGGCAAACTGCTGCAGAATGAAGCGAAGAATAAAGTTGTCCGCTCGCATAAATAGCTTAAAGAATTAAACGCAAACTTCACAATAGAAGACGTGACATGGTTTATTCTCTGGAAATATATAGAGTTACAATAGCAAATAAACAGTTATGTTACAGTCCAATTACTCGCTTTTGGCTTTCTTTTATGTTGCGGACAGAACAATACTAGCTTCTGACAAATGGAAGAACCAATTTATATTAAATTTCGTAGATAGAATTTACTGTTAATAGCCGTCAAGAAATACGGAATAGACAAACTAATAATAACTAATACATGAATTGGGGATAACAAAAAACGTAGAACAAGGAATGATCGATGTCGACAATTCCGGGTTGCCGTCAATAATAGAAGTGATGCGGCTAATTGTATGGCAGCAATCAAGGCGAATCTATGCAAGGTGGTGTTATCGGATCCGCTGATTTCACGGCGAATTTGTACCTTTTGTCAAAATGATGAGTTTGTTGTAATTTTGCCTTGTACTGATTGTCAATGTAGCAAAACGATTTTTACAAAAAGAAGGCATTGATTACTACGAGACATACTTGTAGCAAAGGATTTTCCCAAAAAGAAGGCATTGATTACTACGAGACATATGCACCCGTAGCTAAGTTTACAACAATAAGAGTAGACCCGTCGTTGGGTGTACATAAAAATTTAATATTTCATCAGTTGGATGTAAGGACAGCTTTCTTGTAAGGAGGCTTAGAAGAAGAGTTGTACATGGTAATTCCTGAAGGAATTGAAGCTGAATCGGGAAACGCTTGCAAACTCTTGAAATCTCTCTATGGTCTGAAACAGGCTCCAAGATGTTGGAATCAAAGGTTTAATCAACACTTATTGCAGCTTGGTTTTACTAGATCTAATCATGATTACTGTTTGTACACAAAATTTTCTGAAGATATTTATCTAATTGTTATAATGTATGTGGACGATTTGCTTATTGCTGGAAAAGAACTTTCCTCCATCAATTGGCTTAAAAAAACTTAAGCCAGAAATTCGATATGTCTGATTGTGGCGAACTGAAGTACATTGTTGGAATCAAAATTGAAAAATAGAATGACCGCATTAATCTATCACAACAAGCAAGCATAGAGAAAATACTTACAAAAATTGGTATGGCCGATTGTAATCCTGTAAGGAGCCCGATTGAAAAAGGTCTACAACTTGTACAAAACGATTCGCAAACATAACTTAATAAACCTCATTGAGAGATGTTGGGAAGCTTGATGTATATTATGCTTTATGCAAGACCAGATATATGTTATGCAGGTGCATATTTGGGAAGATATCAACAAACCCCATCGGAAGAACATTGACAATGTTTGAAAATAATACTTAGATTTTTAAAAGGAACTAAAAACAAAAAAATAGTATTTAAACCGACAGTAAATAAACCAATTATTAGATTTGCAGATGCTGACTGGGCAAGCGATGCTACAGAACGTAAATCAGTTAGTGGATAATTTTTCAGGTTTATGGTTGTACGTTATCATGGTCAAGCCAAAAACAAGTAACAGTAGCATTATCATCGAGTGAATCAGAATACGTCGCTTTAAGTGCAGCAACTACAGAAGCGTTTGGTTATATGGATTGCTAAGAGACCTCAATGAAATAGATAATCAGCCAGTTGAAATATTCGAAGATAATAGAAGTTGCATTGGAATGGCAAATACTTTCGAATCAAAAAGAGCAACACATATTGATATAAAACATCACTTCATAAGAGATAATATTGCAAAGGGTATAATCAAATTGACACCAATCAACACCCCTGCCAGCCAAAAGTGGTGAAAAATCTGGTGAAACCGCGGGTTTCGGTCACTTCAAAACTGGTGACAAAACTGGTGACATTTGTATGGGCGGTGTGCAGATTTTCACCAGTTTCCCCCTGTACGTGTGAGCCTTGCATCACTGTCGCACTCATTCAGATACTTCCTAATAAAAATACTTACTACTATACTTCTAAATAAAAAATCCAAAAAATTTTTGATTTTTATTTTGCAAAATTTATTTTCAAAATGCATTGATTACCTAATATACATAGCTAATAATCAATATTATGAATAAAAATTGTAATTAACATTAATAAATATATTTTTACATACATATGTGGTTGCTTAATTTCTTATTATTAGTATTACTTATTTGCACATAGATGATTTCAAAAGTTGAAAAATTTCTATAAAAAAGTTAAGCGATTTTAACAATATAATAATCAAAAGAAAGGTAATCGATTTACCTTTCTTTTGATATATATTAACAGTTGCAAATAATTTATAGTCGTCCACAAAAATTCAGTTTTATCACAACTTTGCTAAATTTTACGACTTTTTCACTGCTTACATATAGATGATTCCAAAAGTTACAAAATTTCTATAAAGTTAAGCGATTTTAACAAAAGTATAATCAAAAGAAAGGTAATCGATTTACCTTTCTTTTGATATATATTAACAGTAGCAAATAATTTATAGTCGTCCACAAAAATTCAGTTTTATCACAACTTTGCTAAATTTTACGACTTTTTCACTGCTTACATATAGATGATTCCAAAAGTTACAAAATTTCTATAAAGTTAAGCGATTTTAACAAAAGTATAATCAAAAGAAAGGTAATCGATTTACTGGTGGTGCTCCTGGCGATGAAGAAGCTGAGGGCAGAAGGTTCTTATGGTGCTCCTGGCGATGTAGATGCACGCGTTGAAGGTGCTGATAGTGAATCTGTAAACAAGCAAAAATATCAATTAAAATTTATAAACATATAAAAAGTCTCAATACATACCTTAAGAATGTGACTAAGTCGCTGCTGTTTTGCAATCTAACATAATAAATTACATTATAATTAAATAAAATTGTTAAATACGTATTCTTACCTTCAAAGTTTTCGTAGTGACATTTCTTCACAGTATGTATACTGTCATCAAAACTCTGATGTTTCTAACTTGCTCGCTCTAACGCATAGAATTATTGTTAGAGTACGAATTCTTATCGGGTATGTAGCTCTAACAAAAAATTTGTAAGTGTGTGGGTGAGATGACTAAAAAGTTGTGAATGTGTTTGTAAATCGTTTGAATTTTAGGGGAAAGTGGTGAACCGTGGCTGGCAGGGACAGAAGATCAACTTGCAGATACATTTAACAAGGCTTTAGATGCAACTCGATTTAAGACGCTTATGGACGGTTTCTCAGTTCGTACTTAAGTTATGCTTAAGATAAGGCAGTGAAATAGTGTTTAACAGTTCGTGCTTAAGTTATGCTTAAGCAGGTAATATCGGAGACTTAAGCGTTGCTTAAATAACAGCTGATTTTCGTTTTGAATTTTTGGCCGAGGTGAAAAAATATGTAAATAAGAAATTGTTTTCTGAAAAATATAATATGGAATCAGATTGGGAATGTGATTTTGATAGTGATCCAAAATACGATGAACTGTGGAATGTTGTTATAATGCGACGAACAAAAGAAATCCGATCCCGGCCACAATTCTTCAAGTTATTTGACGAAAAAGATTTCCGTGATCGATTTTGGATTAGCAAAAAAACCGCCTGGAATGTGCTCAGTTGTATTCGAGCCGAAATTAAGCACAAAACCAAGTGGTAAATCTAATCTATTACACCTTTAACGCAAGTTAATACACCTGCAGAAAATCTTTTTAATGAGTCCGATATAAGAACTCGGAATTGTGTCGAGCGGTCATATGGAATCTGTAAGCGTAGGTTTCCGGTATTATCACTGGGACTGCGCTTGCATATAGAAAAAGCAATATAGTTGCAACGGAAATTTTACACAACATCTGCTGCATTAATCGAGACATAGTCGCTCCCCAACTTTCGACTGAAATTGAAGAGGCTGTAAATAATATGATTAATGTACCCAACAATTGAACTTCTGAAAGTTATAACACAAATGATGTTACCAGAAAACCCATTCAACTCATTGTAATTCATTAAATATTTTCTTTTACAGTAAATACTGATATTTTCAAAAACAAAGATTAGCTATTTTATCCTTGCAGCTCCTTTTCTTGCGCTCTAGATCAATTTCCAAAATTTCCATTTCATTTGACAAATCACTGCTATCTTGTAGCAACCGTATTCTCTTCTCGTGCTCCGCATAGATTACTGTTCTCTCAGCATTAAACTTTTTTTCTGTCCACTTTGATTTCAAATCTGCCAACCTTGCCCAAGCAGTTTTCGCGGAATTTGATGTTTTTTCTTCCAGATTTAATTTTGGATTTTTGGGGGTTTTTAGCTTGCCGGGATCATACTTGCTCCAAAGCTCGTTAGATTCAACGCACGGAGTGTTTGCAATACCTACTTCCAAGTTATCAGATTCTAAAAGATACATTTTTCTGTAACAGTACTGGTATTTTGTTTTAATTAATTAATTTAACACTCTTTACATACCTTTCACTGCATTTTCTACATCAGTCTCATTTAAGAAATCCTTAAACATTTCAGATGATACCACTCCAATGCCACTGATTTTATTTGAGAGCATTGATAAAAGCATACACTTTAAAAATCATGAAATAAGTTAAGATGTACTTATATACTCACTATTAACGTTTGCCGCAATTACATCGCTGTCATATACACTATGCATGCCGCTAACTGGTTTCTCATGCAAAATATTCAGGACTTTTCGCCGATTTCAGTTAAAGCTTTCTTTGCTGGAGGCCCTCCCCCAGTTAGGTAAAGTGATCTTTTATCGTCTGCAGCTCGCTTTTTTACCTCTCTTTTCAAATTTAAATATTTCTTTTTCAGTGCCTTATCACTGCGAAGGCAGTCTGATGGGTACTGCGAATTAGAATCTTCTTCGATACGCTTCCATGCCACGTCCTTTTTAGCGTTCGTGCATGTCCGTCCGGTTGCACTCGTTGACATCTTTATATTTCTCAACAAGCTGCAATAGCTGCTCCGACTCGCTTGCGGTGAGATTTGGTGTCCTCTTATTATTAAATCGCTCCATTCAGCTTTCAATATTTAAATTTGGCTTATAAATTTATTTCTTTCAACTACAAATACAGATGACACTTGTCAAAAATATGTTTTTCATAGTTTTACCATATTTTTTTAACAGCATTTTATAGAACTTAAGCATCGACTGTGAAACGCAAATGATTACTCAGTTTCAAGCGGTGCTTAGCTAAGATTTTATTTGAGCATAACTTAAGCACGAACTGTGAAACCGGGCATTAGTAACAAATTAGGGTTGAGAGATTGAGAAGGGGTATTGAGTTTTGTTTTGTTTTTTAACAATTTATGCAATTTCTGTAATTTTAGAATATTGTCATATTTTTTCTCACTCGAAAACTTTTATTCAAACCAAACGTGTACGTTTTCCGGAAATATATTAAATCTTTACTTACATACAACCAAGGACTTTAATAGTCCTTGGAAAAGTGAGACTAAAGATCTTGGAGTACACTTCGACTCAAAACTCACCTTCACTCTGCACATAAACAAGACTATTGCCGATTCTTTTGCCATGCTGGCATTCGTTAGGCGTCATTCTTCCGAGTTCACTGATCCTTATACAGATGCTATATAGATGCTATGTACTGCGTTTGTGCACTTCAAATTGGAATACGCTGCCTTTATTTGGAGACCGAGTCACGCAGTTCATATCAATCATCGAAAAGGTGCAGAGGGTATTTATACGCTTGGCCTTACGTTCGTTATATTTTACTGAACCATTTCCATCTTATGCCTCCCGTTGTCGGCTAATTAGTTTACCTACTCTGCACAATCAGAGAACTTCTCATGCTATCTCGTTTTTATTGAGTATTGTCTCGGGAAAAATTGATTGTCCGTCCCCATGATTCAATAATACAAGGTTCGATAAACTGACAGTTGTCTCTCTCGCACCGCTCCCTTAGCAGTGGCACCGTTTGCTTCTTTGCAAATTTACATGGAAACAGTGTAGCTTTGGTGTGAAATAAAAGTATAAGCTTTTGTGCAATATGTTTATTTGTTATGCATATACATATTTAACTGATGAAAACATAAGCATTGGATGTTTACATCAATCTCATAGTAGTCTTACTTTAATTTTGAGTCATTTTGCAGTTTTTAAATAGCACATAAATTACGTAATTCACGTAGATATATCAATATTACGTTCAAACATTTTGTTTACAAGTCCAGATTTCCTGCAAATACATTAGAATTTACAAAAGGAATTTCACTACTAATTGCCTACTTTGCGTACTTTTCTACTACCATTTTCGCAACAAGGGATTGCATTCTTGCCCTTTCTTGTCCTCGTAAGTGCAACCTTTTGTAAGGGAGTGTCAAACCGCAGCTGTCAATAATTATCTAACCTTGTATTATTGAATCATGGTCTGTCCCTACTAGAGAGAATAAATTTTTATGTTCCGAGTCGTAAACAGAACAGAACAGAATAAGCAGAATATGTATCCTTATAAACGCAATTTTTATGTAGCCAATTTATTATTAAGACTGATTTTGTATATTTAATTATACTCTTAATGTCTGTTAAAACATATTTTTTTTATTAGATATAAATAAATAAATACATAAACGACTATATTCGATTATTGCTTTTCCATGGTATTGTGAATGTCGATTTCTCGTTAAATAAGCGACTGAATAGTTTTAATTCGCCCATCCTTCTTCAGTTGTTTGTTTGTAGAAGGATAAAAGCCAATAGTTTATTCACATTGACTTATTGAACGAGACAACGACTACCAGTTGACACTCGCAATAGGAGTGCAAGTTTTGGCTACTTTTCTTTGTTTAAAAAAAATGATTATTTTTTATATATTATTATGAAAATATAACACACTATCTAAAAAAACATGTAAATCAAAATTTGATACTTTGTAAAACATTGATGAAAATTCGAAAAATTCTAACAAATGTTGCTCAAAATATTAAACATTTTAAACAGATTTTCTAGAATTTTTTGAGTATGCAGTTTTGTAGCCATTAATTATATTGTATATAAAGTGCAAAATTGAATTAGCTTGGCCGTTTTGTTGATTTTCGGATATTTTTTGGTCGCGCATATTCCTCCAAACAAAGTATTTTCAAAATTTTCTTTGTATAGACAAAATGAGCAACATCTTCCACAAAAAAAGAAATTACCAAAAATCTACGCTAAGTCCAAGCTACTTAAAAGTTGCACTTTGAATTGAATGGGCTACGAAACTGCATACTCAGAATGTTTTTGTGAAATCAATTAAAGAGCCCAAAGTTTTGATACAATTTTGTCGAATTTTGCTAATTTTTGTGTAATACACACGGTGACTAGATTTATGGTAGCCGAATACGGGGCAAAAAGTAATTTAGCAAATTTTTTCCACAAAAATTTACAGATCTTAAAGCCTTCTTCAATGATTCTAGATGTGTAAGCCCTGAAACAACATCCTTGTAGTAACATCACAAATTTGTAGGAAGTTTTGCTCGAGATTTTTACCCGCAAAATTTTTTAGAAAAAACGCTAAAATTAAGTATACTAAAGAGCAATTTTGACGTCGCTAAGACTGTTAATTTTGAATTTTTTTCTTGACGATGTTGCGCATCTTTTTCATATAAAGTAAATATGTTCGACAATTTTTTTAAAAGGGGAGAATGAGTAGCACGTTATTATACTCAATTTTAATGGGGTACAAAACTTAAAACCATTTTTTTTTTTCTAAAGATTCTAATTAAAGAGTTTGAAATTTTGATGAAGCATTGCCAAATTACTTTTTATAGTTTTTTGCTCAAAGTTAGAAATTTGGTATTTAAATGGCTGAGTGAGAGGGAGATCAGTATTGCGTGTAGGTATTTATATAAAAAAAAGTATTTATTGGTGCAAAAATGGTGGGTAGGCAGTGTGGCCAATGGTAAAGTTCTTTTGGCACCTTTGTATGGTTGTAATTCATGCAGAGTCCGCAAAATGCTTGTCCGGAGGATGCATCATCCTAGGCCGAGCATACTTTGAACTGCCATCAAATTATAACTTACGAAAGCTTTATTACATGGCAGTTGAGAAGTGCATGTTCAAAAATTTCATTAATTCAATGAAGGAAATTTTTGCACATGCAGCAGTACGTAGCATGAATTTAGGCGCCTGGTGTTAGCAGCCGCGCCTAAACAGTCTTATATGGTTTTTGTTAGGAAAAGAGCTTTACTGTAATAAAAAATAATAAACATTAAATAAACTAAGGAAAAGTAGCCAACCTCGCTAAAATATCACCGTAGTAATACATGGTTAGATAACGAGCCAACTTTCATAAAAAATTAAAAACATAAAATAATAGCCAAAGAATGCTTAAATGTCTTCTCATTTTAAATTTTCGCCTCTGTATCTACAACTTATATATTTCGTATCTATGATTTTTTTGGGGAATTAGTATTTTTTTGGATAATTTCAGTAAATTTAAGTTTAGAACAACAAAAAAAATATTAAGAACTAATTTTAGAAGTGATTTTTAAGCAAACAGAATATACCGACTCCAATTCTAATATAAAAATTTAAGCCTTTCGTATAAAAAAATAATTATAGAAATCCGTTAAGGATGTTCTGACGAATTGATAACCTCCCTTAAAAATAAAATTTACAGAAGAATGATAGAAACATAACCAAAGATAATCGAAAATAAGGATGCTGGCTATGTCCAGAATGATACAAGATCGCGCCCATGAGAGATAATTTTCGAGCCAAGTTTTTGCGTGACGTCATCTTCGTGCAATTGCGAGAGAGAAATGCCAAAACGCATAGCAAAATATGTAAACAACGCGGAAAATGTGTTAATATCAATATTAAATGGTCCAATTTTGCAGGAGTTAATAAATATACGAAGTTTAATTAAATAGGAACACGTAGCAATGATTTTGGGCATGTAGCCCTTTAGGTAAGTACGATTTTCAGCACATGCCGGATGTTGGAAAAGGCATGAAGTTCTATGAATGTAGATTTGAAAAGAAAAAACTTTACATCGCATGCTTGCCTTGTAATGTCTCAATAATTGTGTAAAACTACGCACAAATATTAACGCACAAAATTAGTTATTTGCCCACCAAAAGTTGAATGCAAAGTTGTACAATGCAAACACCTTTTTATGGCGAATATTTTGATATTTTTAGCCATTCAACTGTTTTTTGTGCAACTCTGCGCTGAGTTGAACGCAAAGTTGAACAATTAGTATGTTCCTTTGAACCTCGGACTAAAACCTGTGGAACTGTTAAACTACAGTTTAACTCTCTGAAGTGAGAGTGAAAAGAGAACAGATGCAGAAGTGCACGGGAATGTAAAAGGCACTATTTCCTGTAAAAACGTCGGTCGGTTTGTTTACATGTCATTGGTACAGCACTGATTTGGCTGAAATATCACTAAATAATTATTAAAATTTATACATATTCAAATATTTCCTTGTTTACTTCCATGTTTTACAAATATAAAGTTCTTTACCTTCGCCGTTTTCTGTTTTTGTTTGGACATGCAAATCAGCTGATCGTTTGACACGTTTCATGAACTTACAGGAAAAAACCTCCGGACTAAACCCTGTAACTTCTGACTAGGAAAGATTTGAGTTTCGATTTTTAAATGTACAGAATTAAACTCCGTTTATTCGCCAGCTTTTTAATAGTCACAAAGTTTAGCTCAATTTAGTTATAGGGATTTTGATGTATATGTACATATATATACCAGAGTTGTTCCCTTATTAAAAACAGATGGATAAAAAGATTGACAAACTACTAATTTGCTGATAGCGCGTGCGCGAAGTCCGACGATAAGTGCTCAACTGATTCGGTGGTAGTTTTCCGCGAGGATGGTAGACAGCCGTGCGCACTCGGTAACAATTTTCGGAGTCGCTTCGACTCCACTGTGGCCAAAGATGGGCGCACGGCCGCTGAATTAGGTTTAAGCGGCGGCTTAAACAATTAACCTTTTTTAAAACATGGTTTTGTCACGAAATGTGTAATTTTCATAGCCAAACTTGTTTAATGTTTAACCAAATGTTGATATGGTATTGAAGGAAAATTTTCCTCCTACTATGAAAAAATGCATATTTATAAAAAACTATTTTAGGTAGATTTATTTACTTTTAGGTAGAACTAGGTACAAATAAGTACAATTTGAAAAATTAATTTTCCATCCATGTTGTTTACCCTTTCGGTTTTAAATTTTTGGCCCGCATTCAGCACTTGCTTGCCTGAAAAGCTTGTTGTGGAGTAGTACTCTTAGGGCCGGTTACTCAATGTCTGGTTAACACTAATCTGCGGGTAAACATCGTTATCGACGTTACCGACTCCCTGTTATATGCATGGAGTCGAAGACGTCGGTAACGATGTTTAACCGCAGATTAGTGTTAACCAGACATTGAGTAACCGGCCCTTAAGGTTTAAGATACCCTTTAAAACATCCTCATCTCTTAAGCTGATGCCATGATGATGTGGCTTTGCGTGACACTTACAACTTTGCCAGCACATCGCCAGACGCAAAAGGATTGCCACAATGAACGCCAAGAAAACAATTTTGTAATGCTTTTTTACTCTTTAAAATTGCTGTGGAATTTGTTTATTGACTTTGTAAATATCAGCAATGTAATTAAATTTTATGTATCTGCATGAAAACTTGAATTTGGATGAAACAAAATAGATATTAAACCGGCTGATTGTCAACGCGCACAAAACTATGGGAGTTGGCCATCATTTCGCTTCGCGCTGCACCTCTGCAGTCTTCAAAAGGATTTGACTTATCTTAGGCATTATAAGCATTTTTGTTTTTATAAAACATCGAACATGGAATATAAATTTCATGGCAACACAGAAAGGATAATTCTACGTAGTGAGAGTTATAATCTCTAAGCGCCGCCGAAGGCCGGCCACTCAGAAAGTTGTTCTCTATCGCCCTAGTGCCCGTACTATTTATTTTAATCTGAACAAAATAACCTTATATTTGGTTTACATATAAGGACATTATCCTCATTTTCGAGCTTAACTCCCTAATCTGTAATTACAAAAAGAGATCAGCCATCCAAAATTTGTCCCTTGTTAATCTGTAATTATANTTGTAATTAGAAAAAGAGATCAGCCATCCAAAATTTGTCCCTTGTTAATCTGTAATTATAAAATAATCTCAGATCTAACCGATAAACTTTTCGGTGTCCAACCTTGTTGTATCGATAATTTTTGCGAAAAACAGGAGAAATGCCATGTGTAAAAGTAAACCAAAATGGACGCTAGCAAGGAAAAAGGTTTGTAAAGGTATTTGTAATAAAATACTTAGTTAAAATATATTTAAGTAGCTTAATATAGCAGAAAAAAGTCATCACGGCGGCATGGAGAAAAAACATAACTTTTCCTTGAGATGTGAGAATAACAGGCACAACAAATTTGACGGCTAATATTCTGAGATTTGCCTGTGTAAACGGGGTGATTGAAAAACGAGCTTTGATTGAGATAATATTTATATGTGAACATACTTATGTCGTATTTTCCTTTTAATCGGAATTTCTTTTGATCCTACTTTCCACGCTTCGTTTTTGTGGCAACACAGTCCTGCTGTCATTTGCAAATATTCTGCATGTACTCTCATAATAATTTAACAACAATGAATTTCTCAAAAAAAACAGTAATATACTAAAAGTATTTATTTGTTTGGTCGTGCACACTCTAACTGCCCATATATTGACTGTAAATAACGTGTAAATTTAGTGGAAAGTGCATTAAATATTGTGAAATGGTGCATACAAGTTTGTTAAATTTACAAACTTTAACAACAAATTCCTTAAAAACTATAAGGCTCCGCTCTTTGAAACTTAATACAGACAACTATTAAACCCCCTCTACCTCTAATATTTTCCTTAACTCCGTACTCCGGGGGTACCAATCTAAAGGGCTGACTATAATATGATTAAGCAAGCGTATGCAAACGTGCGAATACACACAAATCCTATTCTGAAACTATAATTTACTTAACATAAAGTTTCGTCAAGTTTTGTCAAACGTCATTTCTTAAGGAAAGAGCGATACTGGTCGCACCTTCCGTACGGAATCAGCTGTTTGTACTCATATGGATGTATGTACATATGTAACACATGCAGTGTTGCCGCTTTGCAAATTTTTCCGAAATGGGTAAGTTTATTCTTTGTTTATCATACTTGGAAATTTGGCAACTTATTTCTCAACTTGGTAACTTTTTCGATTCAGTCCTACATGTAACATAGGTCAAGTTCTGGTTCCACATTAGGAAGTGGGCCGTAAGCGCTTCCGTTAAGAGAAATACCAGGTAAATCTGAAAGTTTCGCAAGGCGAACAGTTCTTTGGCGTTCCTAGGTTACTATAATTGTGTGGTGTACAACAGTTTGCTTGATANCTTCCGTTAAGAGAAATACCAGGTAAATCTGAAAGTTTCGCAAGGCGAACAGTTCTTCGGCGTTCCTAGGTTACTATAATTGTGTGGTGTACAACAGTTTGCTTGATAGTGGTATCGTTATATCTACCAAGTCCTTTTCCAGAAGCACGCCCCTGTTTAGTGATGTGCTGAGTCGATACTTTGAAGTATTGATCTATACTCGGTACCGATTTAAAAAGTATCCAATACTTTTGATACTCGGTACCGAAACGTTTAGGGCCGGTTGCTCAAAGCCTGATTGACACTAATCACTGATTAACATCGTTATCGACGTTTTCGACTCCATGCAAATAACATGGTGTCGGTAACGTCGATAACGATGTTTAACCGGGGATTAGTGTCAACCAGGCTTTGAGCAACCGGCCTGTTACAACGCAACGTCAGATGTCGTTGTAAGCGATAATTACTAAACACTTAAGCACCAAAAAATGCATACCTGTGCCGCACTCCAATTGATGGGTCAAGGTAGAGAGCACAAAGAAATCTCGCTCTTTTACTTTGCAGCTATCGCCGTGTGCAGATCAACGGGTGCGTTAAAGCACAAATGTAAGCAAACCCAACGTAATTTGATAAAATGTTAAATAAAATTGTTAAACTGAACTAAATTGTAAATTAAATATTT
>NW_016158894.1:37768-65058 GCF_001687245.7 Rhagoletis zephyria | reverse complement strand
TGAGTGGATTAAGAGCATTAGTTCGCAACGTTGGAAGAAAGTGCCGAGTTTGTCGAATTCGCAGGGCAGCACCACAGCCACCAGAAATGGGTTCTCTGCCACCTGAACGCCTCGCGTTGAATACGCGCCCATTTACTTACACTGGTGTGGATTTCTTTGGACCTATCGACATCGTAGTTCGTAGACGCCATGAGAAACGCTGGTGTGTATTATTTACGTGTCTCACTGTACGCGCTGTGCATATTGAGATAAGCCACTCCCTCTCCACAGATGCATTTTTACTCATTCTGAAACAGTTTGTCTGTCGTCGTGGTGCACCTAGGCGAATTATCTCAGATAACGCCACAAACTTTCGAGGCGCGAGCCGTATTCTAGGGGCGGAAATGGAGAGACTTTCCTCTGATGAGCTTCAGCAAAAGTACCCAGAGGTGGAATGGCGTTTCATACCCCCAGCTGCACCGCATATGGGCGGAGCATGGGAGAGGATGATTCGTAGCGTGTAATCCATTTTGTCGGACATACTCTGCGAGAATATCACGCACGAGCACACTCTGCGAGCAGCGCTAGCAGATGTCGAGAACATCCTAAATTCTAGGCCTCTGACATACATTCCTCTGGATACAGCAAGTGACGAGGCGCTCACTCCGAATCATTTTTTGCTGGGCGGTTCAAGTGGCCTACGAGAACTCAGCATCGAAGACAGCAGCGGTGCCGCACTTCGAAAAAACTTTAGAATCGCGTCGCAGTTGGCTGACCAGTTTTGAGGACGGTGGGTGAAGGAATATCTACCTAACCTAACTAGACGTGCAGAATGGTATCAACCTCCACCAGAACCTATCGACACCGGCGACGTGGTAATCGTCGTCGATGAAACTAGCAAACGAAACACCTGGACTAAGGGTACCGTGATCGAAGTTTTGCGAGCAAAGGATGGCCAATCCCGCAGCGCTGTCGTAAAAACAGTACATGGCTTGATAACCCGGCCGGTTGTTAAGTTAGCAAAATTGGATTTGTCTGGGTAAACTTTGACGCCAGGTACAAAGTTTACGAGGGGGGGAATGTTACAACGCAACGTCAGATGTCGTTGTAAGCGATAATTACTAAACACTTAAGCACCAAAAAATGCATACCTGTGCCGCACTCCAATTGATGGGTCAAGGTAGAGAGCACAAAGAAATCTCGCTCTTTTACTTTGCAGCTATCGCCGTGTGCAGATCAACGGGTGCGTTAAAGCACAAATGTAAGCAAACCCAACGTAATTTGATAAAATGTTAAATAAAATTGTTAAACTGAACTAAATTGTAAATTAAATACTTAAATAAAACTAATTACAGATTTTCGCAGACATCAGCGCAAAATATTGCTTTTTTTAACAGCAGCAGCCGACGTTCCAACACGGCCCATAGGCTTCCAATTAGAACGCATGTAGACCAAAAATTAAAGCGGTTTAGAGGAGCCTAGCTTATCAAAAGAAAGTGTAGGGGCTAACAGAGGTTTTAATTTCCATTTTCCATCGCCACGGACGACGTCATCTTTGTAGGCCGGAAAGACTTCCTTCATCCGTCAAAGCATTTTTCTTAAATTTTAGATCTACGAAGGTGCAATTTGATAAAACGATATTTTACTGTTGCCACAATATCAAGAAGGCGATGAGAGTGTTTTGATATGTGGTTTCCACATTGCTTAGTACAAATTGTTCAATTTTTAGGAAAGCATTGTCTTACACGTACTAATTGTAAAGCATATTCATAGTCGAAATAAAGTCGATGTAACTTTTTTGACAGATATTCTGTTAAAAATTATGTCAAAAAGCTGCAATTATGTATAGAATCGGTATTGGGCACCGAAAAGGAAGTGTTGGGTACCGAAATCTTCCTGAAGTATTGGGTCCCGAGTATTGGGTACCGGAAATTCAGCACATCACTACACGTGTTACTCACTTTCGCTACAATTATAACGAGCTGTCTCTTCTTGTTATCTATGTTCTTTGATCGTAACTGGACAAATGTGGATTTGAAAGTGCTCCGAAATTTTGGTTTTGTTTACAATAAGTTTGGTAATTTTTTGTTGAATTTGGTAACTTTTTCTGGTGATTTTGGGTAAAAAATAAAAAAATTGGCAACACTGAACACATGTAAGTAAAATATAGACACTTATTTTTTGTATAATATGTATTTATTTATTGAATCTTTCTTGCATTTATTTCAACTCTCTTTCTGTTCAGGCAATTTATATCCACCGCACCTATGCTGATAAGCTGAATATTANCAATTTGGTAACTTTTTCTGGTGATTTTGGGTAAAAAATAAAAAAATTGGCAACACTGAACACATGTAAGTAAAATATAGATACTTATTTTTTGTATAATATGTATTTATTTATTGAATCTTTCTTGCATTTATTTCAACTCTCTTTCTGTTCAGGCAATTTATATCCACCACACCTATGCTGATAAGCTGAATATTAACATACGAACTCTTATTTGTTTTCTATTGTTGCTTGTTTGTTCGTGCATTTGTTTTCGTTGACCATTGAAATACCGACTGATCATACTGGGCCGTATGAATAAAAATAAGCAATTGCTTTTTCTTAAAATTTCAGATCTTTTACTCAATTTATTCAAACAAAATTGAAGTAAAAGGTATGAAATTTTAAGAAAAAGCAATTGCTTAGTTTTTATCCATACGGCCCACTGTCTTGTTAAATGTGCTATGTAAACAAGCAGATGCTTCAAAACTGTTCACTTCAACGCTCGCAGTCTAAACGACGAAAAACTAGATTATGCTAGAAGTATATTTGTCGGTCGCTGTGGTGTAGTGGTAACCAGTGCGCGCTTCCACTCCACAACATCTGGGTTCAAACCATGGTCAAAGCGACATCGCAAAAATATAGGAAAAAGTTTTTTTCTTAACAGCGGTCGTCCCTCGGCAGGCAATGGCAAACCTCCGAGTGTATCTCTGCCATGAAAAGCAGCTGCTCATAAAAATAAAATCGCCGTTCGGAGTCGGCGTAAAACTGTAGGTCCCTCCGCGTTGTGTGACAACATCAAGGCGCACGCCACAAATCGGAGGAGAAGCTCGGCCAAACACTAACATATGTGTAAGCGCCAATCTATTATTATTATTATATTAGAATTATCTTCTTGGCTTAACGTTGATATTAACGTTGGTTTAACGTTGATATTCCAGATAGCTTTTATTCCATTCCTAATTACAAGCTATTCCGAAATGATCGTTTAGGTAAAAAAGGGAGTGGTGTAGCTATCTACTGTAGAGATTACTTAGATGTTAAGGTTGCAAGTCGTTCATCTACGTCGAAAGTTTTCGAGATGCTTATGGCGCAACAAATATCCGAGTTCATTGAGAATAATAACCTACTCAGACTTTGTCAATCACGTTTTAGAGCTCTTGCTCGACTGCCATCACCAAAGTACTGGACGATATCCATCAAGAGTTTGATCAAGGCCACCTAACACTTTTATGCCTCCTTGATTTTCCAAGGCGTTTGACACTGTCAACCACTGCCTTCTGTGTGGCAAATTACCTGACTATTTTGGATTTGATGTAAACGCAGTAACACTTCTTAACAGTTATTTAAGTAACAGAATGCAGAAAGCTTAAGCCGGCAACACATTTTCAGGGTTGGTGGGAACATGTTGCGGAGGACCACAGGTCTCCGGTCTAGGTCCCCCTCTCTTCAGTATTTTTATAAATGATATTTTCAACTCTTGCTCCCATGTTCGTCTACACGCTTACGCTGACGATGTTAAATTATATATCTCTAACCATATCAGCATGGTTCAGGATATAACTCGTAAGCTTAATGTGGACTTGTGCTCGATTCTTGAATGGTCTGCTGAGAACCTCCTCTGCCTAAATGCTCAAAAATCGGATGTATTACCAATATTCAAAGACAAAATCCTACTTTCTGACATCCCTCACCTTTATATTGGAACTGCAAAGCTTCAATTGGTTGACAAAGTGAGAAACCTGGGTTTTACTATAAATTCCAAGCTGACTTGTGACATCAATGACGTTGTGGGAAAAATTTATTACACCTTGCGCTGCCTCAGAGTATCCCCACTTTTCGTACCCTCAGACACGAAAAAAAGCTGGTCTCAAGCCTTATCGTTCCTTATATTACGTATTCCGAAATAGTGTACAGCAAACTAGACTCTCATTCCCTCCACAAACTCGGTGGTGCATTTAACCATGCCACTAGGTATGTATATGGCTTGAAGAAATTTGACCATTTATCTACATTGAGAAACTCGATACTTGGCTGCGACTTAAGAAACTTTAGAAAAGCTCGTAATTGTATATTTATGTTTAAATTACTTCTTTATAAAAAGCCGGAATATCTATATGATAAGCTTAAGTTTTCCAAATGCACACGCGCCTTTAATTTTGTATCGCCAAAGTTTAATTATTTAAGCACTTCAATTTTTTTTTGTTAATGGAGTCAGACTTTGGAACTCCCTTCCATTGTCTTTAAAAAACTCGCTTTGTGAAAACAATTTCAAAAAACTTATCTTTGAATATTTATTGGATAAAGTCGCACGACGAGGTGGTTATAAATTTTCTCTTTAGTTTTCTATTTTTTATACAATTTCTGTTTGTACTCTAGTCATTACGTTTATTCATTCTTGCATATTTATATTTCTATATTTGCTATTATATACATTTCTTTTACTGTACACTTTTATTCAAATATCTACATGTACTTGTTCCTTGTATTGCGCAATAAAAGATTAAATCTTAAAGCGCTAATGTATTTAACGAAATTAATGAAATGAAATGAAAATGAAATGAAGGCTTGCTTGTTTTAGTTTCACTTGAGAAATTTTGTTTTCTATATGCTTTTTCCAGGTAAGTCTTNCTGCGCTGCCTCAGAGTATCCCCACTTTTCGTACCCTCAGACACGAAAAAAAGCTGGTCTCAAGCCTTATCGTTCCTCATATTACGTATTCCGAAATAGTGTACAGCAAACTAGACTCTCATTCCCTCCACAAACTCGGTGGTGCATTTAACCATGCCACTAGGTATGTATATGGCTTGAAGAAATTTGACCATTTATCTACATTGAGAAACTCGATACTTGGCTGCGACTTAAGAAACTTTAGAAAAGCTCGTAATTGTATATTTATGTTTAAATTACTTCTTTATAAAAAGCCGGAATATCTATATGATAAGCTTAAGTTTTCCAAATGCACACGCGCCTTTAATTTTGTATCGCCAAAGTTTAATTATTTAAGCACTTCAATTTTTTTTTGTTAATGGAGTCAGACTTTGGAACTCCCTTCCATTGTCTTTAAAAAACTCGCTTTGTGAAAACAATTTCAAAAAACTTATCTTTGAATATTTATTGGATAAAGTCGCACGACGAGGTGGTTATAAATTTTCTCTTTAGTTTTCTATTTTTTATACAATTTCTGTTTGTACTCTAGTCATTACGTTTATTCATTCTTGCATATTTATATTTCTATATTTGCTATTATATACATTTCTTTTACTGTACACTTTTATTCAAATATCTACATGTACTTGTTCCTTGTATTGCGCAATAAAAGATTAAATCTTAAAGCGCTAATGTATTTAACGAAATTAATGAAATGAAATGAAAATGAAATGAAGGCTTGCTTGTTTTAGTTTCACTTGAGAAATTTTGTTTTCTATATGCTTTTTCCAGGTAAGTCTTCCATCTAGTGTCATCCCAAGGTATTTGACACTCTCTTTTTGTGGTATAGCCTTGCTGTTTATTTTTAGTGGTGGGCAAGTTTCTTTCTTCAGAGTAAATGTAGTCTGAACACACTTGCTTTCGTTAACCGTTATCCTCCAATAACCTAGCCATAGCTCTAACTTTTTCAAATATTCTTGCAGCTTGTAAGAAGCCTCTTTAGGGTCTGAACTATTGCTTAGGATAGCTGTGTCATCAGCAAACGTTGAAATGGTTAGACTATCATCAGTTGGCAAATCACGAGTGTATATTACGTACAATATGGGTCCCAGAACACTGCCTTGNCAAAGTTTAATTATTTAAGCACTTCAATTTTTTTTTGTTAATGGAGTCAGACTTTGGAACTCCCTTCCATTGTCTTTAAAAAACTCGCTTTGTGAAAACAATTTCAAAAAACTTATCTTTGAATATTTATTGGATAAAGTCGCACGACGAGGTGGTTATAAATTTTCTCTTTAGTTTTCTATTTTTTATACAATTTCTGTTTGTACTCTAGTCATTACGTTTATTCATTCTTGCATATTTATATTTCTATATTTGCTATTATATACATTTCTTTTACTGTACACTTTTATTCAAATATCTACATGTACTTGTTCCTTGTATTGCGCAATAAAAGATTAAATCTTAAAGCGCTAATGTATTTAACGAAATTAATGAAATGAAATGAAAATGAAATGAAGGCTTGCTTGTTTTAGTTTCACTTGAGAAATTTTGTTTTCTATATGCTTTTTCCAGGTAAGTCTTCCATCTAGTGTCATCCCAAGGTATTTGACACTCTCTTTTTGTGGTATAGCCTTGCTGTTTATTTTTAGTGGTGGGCAAGTTTCTTTCTTCAGAGTAAATGTAGTCTGAACACACTTGCTTTCGTTAACCGTTATCCTCCAATAACCTAGCCATAGCTCTAACTTTTTCAAATATTCTTGCAGCTTGTAAGAAGCCTCTTTAGGGTCTGAACTATTGCTTAGGATAGCTGTGTCATCAGCAAACGTTGAAATGGTTAGACTATCATCAGTTGGCAAATCACGAGTGTATATTACGTACAATATGGGTCCCAGAACACTGCCTTGAGGGACACCTGCATATATTGGGTGACTTTCCGTTCTAAAGGAATTCTGTCTGACTTTGAAGTTTCTCCCCAGCAGAAAGCTTTCGAGAATTGCATGCGTATTTGCAGGGAGTGAAACCTTTAGTTTGTATATAAGGCCATCATGCCAGACTTTGTCAAAAGCTTGAGAGATGTCCAAAAATACACCGGTGCAGTATTGCTTCCCTTCGAAGGCTTTTCTAATACAAGAAACAATTCTATTAACTTGTTCTACATTGCCATGTTTTTCACGAAAACCAAACTGATGTGGTGGTATTATCTTGTGAAAGATGACAGGCGAAAGCGTTTGCTTTATGCTCATCATTCCTCTCCCAGCTTCCGTTCTGAGTACGTAATGGTGCTTCTCGAAGAACGGGCCTCTTCGCATGCTTCAGTGTTCGCCAAAGGAAGTAGTCAGTCTGTTTCGAAGCAGCCAAGGACTCAAGGATCGACTGCGTACTTCTTTCTTTTTCCTCCTGCAACAAAATACGTAATTCCTTTGTACACGCACTCAGCTCCTGTTTAAGCTTAGGGGAGCGATTTCTTTGCCATTCCCTTCTTAATTTGCGCTTTTTACTTATAAAGTTAAGAATGTTTGGGGTATGCAGACCAGGGCGGTAAGAACTGCGATGTTTAAAAGAAGGATTTGGAGTTGCAATTTCTGCGGCCTTAACTATTATATCAGTGAGATTTTCAGCTGAATCGACATCATTCTTGGTCCGAATAGGAATTTGCGGGTCAATGTGCGAACTGACATACTTGTTGTATTTTAACCAGTTTGTGTGCTTATTTGTAAGATCTTTCATAATTAATAAACATTGATAATGTTATGAGGCAGGGTGAATGATCTGAAGAGAGATCAAATAATGGGCCGTATGAATAAAAATAAGCAATTGCTTTTTCTTAAAATTTCAGACCTCTTACTCTATTTATTCAAACAAAAGTGAAGTAACAGGTATGAAATTTTAAGAAAAAGCAATTGCTCAGTTTTTATTCATACGGCCCAATGCTTCAGTATTAACTCGGTGTCGTGCAATACCCTTTGTTACACCAAAGTCAATAAGATCGGGTATTTTTTGGGGGTCAGATGGCCAATACGTTGGCTGACCAGTAGACAAGACGTCAAATACTCTGTTCTGGATTATTTTATATAGATTTCCACCCTTGGGTGTAATCAATCTAGATCCCCAGAATGTGTGTTTGGCATTGTAATCTCCTGCTACAATAAACTTGCTGCCAAACTTTAGGAAAAAGTTATTGAATTGTTTTCCTGTTATGTTATGGCGAGGGGAGGCAGTATATAGCAGATACAATACTATGTATATTCATAACTTACAAAATTCGAAACGCTGAGTGTTTTGTATGTGAAGTAAAATATTCAAATCTAATGTACTCTGTTTGGCTAGAAGTTTGAATGAATTCATGCAGCCCTCTAGAATGAACTCATCACTTTGCGATTCTAATTCATAGTGCTGTATCCTGTTACGAATGAGAATAGCTGTTTCACCTCGGGCTTTACCTTGTAGATGCTTAGTTAGGTCTGCCAGATATCTCCGTTGGCAAACCGGGACACTTTGGAAAATCTAACACCACAACCGCCCCTCCCTTTCCTTTCCTTTAGACAAAAACTACTGACGTACGAAAGTATGTAGTAAAATTTTATTTTGGCAAGACAAAAACAAAACCATATAAAGATGAGATCGTTTCAACGTACTAAAGCTCAAAATAAACATATAGTGCCGCCCAAAATTATTGGCGCAAGGCATTAAAAATTTTTTTGTTTTTTATAGATACATATACCGTTTATACTATATCAAAAAAACAAAAACAGAATTTCTAGACTTCGTGCGAAACTCGGGAAAATTCTATAAATTTGCATACGAATTTGCAACTTTCTAATCAGACTTTTTATAAAAATTTTAAAAAGAAGTTTTGTGGCCCAACAATTTTAGTTAATTTTTGATAATTTTTTGCTGACAGCTTCTTCCATACAAACTATGTTTGGCAATTCTTTTTGTATGAAAAAAATTTAGGTACAAGATAACATAAAAAATCAGTCATATTTTTCGTTGTTGTGAACTTGTTTCAAAACTTCTAACTTTTCCTTAATATAATTTTAAAACTCTGTGCACGTCATTTAACGCACATATGTACTTATATTGAGCAAATTTCTTTCCTTAGTCTATAGAGATGAAATAAGAAAAAAACATTGATCCACATTAGGTGTATTAAACAAGGTACTATAACTTCAAAAAATATAAACAAATGACGCACTCTTCTGTGTAAGCGGAAAGGAATTTATACTCTTTGGCATTTTCTAAGGGTAATCAAAACACTATAAACACACATCTTTATATCGATGGCTGAGTGGAAGATCGACCTATCTCGGCAGCCAGTTCGAAAACATTCTATCTCAAAAAACTTTTCTAGAACGCCCTATTTCAGAATTCGTTTCAAAAACGCCCTATCTCAGCTGCCGATTCAAAAACGCCCTATAACAGCATCTTTTCAATACATTTTGAAGTGAGATAGGGCATTTTTGAACCGAATTTTGAGATAGGGTGTTTTTCAATAAAATTCTGAAACAGGGCGGTCTTGAAAAGTTTTTTGAAATAGAGCGTTTTCGAACTGGCAGCCGAGATAGGTCGATCTTCCACTCAGCCATCGATATTCTATAAACTTTGTCGCGAAAACTTACATTGGAATTAAAGCCCGCTCGAAAAACAAACGAGCAAAACAAATAAAAAACAGCTGATGCTAATTAGGAAGGGCACTTTTCATTTACAGGTATGTATGTGGCTATATCGATCATCAAATATTGCTTGTGCAAAGTCCAACTATCTGGAGATGTAACTATATCACAAATGACACCGGTAGTGATTTTTGAACTTTTATTAAATTTGTGCATATAAATCGAAAACCGGGACACTTAAACGAAACCCGGGACATTTTAAGGTTGGACCGGGACACCGGGACAAATAGTCTAAAACCGGGATATGTCTAGTATCATAGAATTTGTGCCCATTAATTTGAAAGTTATTAAATTACGTAAGAAGGGTTTCAGATACAAGCAAAACGTCTATATGATGTCGCTTTAGAAAAATGTATAGTTCATTTCTATGCTGGGTTATCCCGTTCGCATTCCAAAAACAAATTCTGAGATTATTCATGGTTTAGCTAAAATGGCTTGAAGTTATAGATTTCAATTTTTAATCAANTCCTATGCTTAGTATCATAGAATTTGTGCCCATTAATTTGAAAGTTATTAAATTACGTAAGAAGGGTTTCAGATACAAGCAAAACGTCTATATGATGTCGCTTTAGAAAAATGTATAGTTCATTTCTATGCTGGGTTATCCCGTTCGCATTCCAAAAACAAATTCTGAGATTATTCATGGTTTAGCTAAAATGGCTTGAAGTTATAGATTTCAATTTTTAATCAAATCTTGTACCATGCTCTGCATTGCCATCATTTGCTCTTGCATAACTTTCATAAAGTTGTTTATAGTAGCTTCTAGGTTACTACTATTCTGACCAAAAAGAGGTTGTGTGGGAGGAGTATTTTAAGCATTTGTGCTTATGAAGTAAAGTTATTAACAGTCATTGGCGCAGACATTAGCTTAGCGGGCTCTGGTATGGGGTTACGCCTAATAGGAATATTTTTGGGAACTATTTTCTCTTTCATTGAGATATAAACTGGACAACCTCTATAGTTAGCAGTGTGATTTCCACCACAGTTACTGCACTATAGTAGGGCTGCCCCAGACGTCCGTGTTTTTCCAGGATTTATCCTGATTTAAAAAAATTGCCCTGGTGTCCTGGTCCTCAATGCAGACGAAAATTTGTAATGATAAACTCTTCAGTTATAGATTCTGGGTCTAGTGTTTCTAAAACTTTTTCAAACTACGAATTTATTTTTCTTTGTTGGTTATTACTTTTGATAAGTTGGTTGAGTCCTGACTTTATTTCTATTAGGTCATCGTGCTCCGGTGTTCCTGTTATAAATTTAAAACTGAGCCTAAAAAGTTGAGNACTTATCTAATTTTTAGCAGATTTTTCCTTGAAAAAAGCATTAGTAGTCGAAAATTTGTAATGATAAACTCTTCAGTTATAGATTCTGGGTCTAGTGTTTCTAAAACTTTTTCAAACTACGAATTTATTTTTCTTTGTTGGTTATTACTTTTGATAAGTTGGTTGAGTCCTGACTTTATTTCTATTAGGTCATCGTGCTCCGGTGTTCCTGTTATAAATTTAAAACTGAGCCTAAAAAGTTGAGGGCACGTTTTGCACGATGCTCGGATGGTAGTAGTTGATTTTTAAGTACTTCTATTTTATTTATGAGTATATCTTCTTTTTGGGATTGGGATGTACTATATTGAGATCTTATTAGCTACGAATACGAATGTCCGCTACGAATCGGAGCAATTTGCTATCACGGAATCCATGTGAACTCGAAAAAAGTGCTGCCAAACCAAAATTCTGAATTTGACGTTTCGAAATCAACTGGCTCGTAGTAAATAAACAAAATAGAAGACAAAAAACTAAAATCTTATATTCTTTATTGAAATTTTCAAATATAAGTACTATGGATTCACTGGCATTTGGAATTATGCTGACGAAGGAGGAACGTGAGAGAAACAAATAGGACCTTAGAATTCAGCGAAAGTCATTGAGGGACGTAAGCAACCCTCTCGATGTCGAAGAAAGAATGTATGTATATTGGAAACTACATAACTTCATAGTTAAATTGAAAATATTTTTCAAACGCAGGTTTATTAAAAATTACCGCTTAAATAAAGCGACCTTTTTGTACGTCCTGAGTGTTCTAGAGGGGAGTGCAAGCTCACAAAGGTCGGCGTCTATTTCTTTACTCCGTCGCTTATCTTCCGTCTTACGTTTTTTTGCGGAGGGAGGTTATCAGCACGGAGTGGGTAAAGACTTTGATATTCCAATGGCTCAGTCCACATTTTGGTGCGTCTTAAAAGACTTATTAGCATCACTTCAAACCCATCTATGCCCTCAGTGGGTGAACCTCGACTTAAGCAACGATGAATAAAGACTAGCCAAGGTATACTTTTACCAGAAATGGATTTCCTGGCGCGATTTTGTGTGTAGACGGGGCACACATTAAAATTGTTGCTCCAATTAAAGAAAAGTTTCTCTATTTTAACCGCAAAGGTTACTACAGCATCAATGCCATGATCGTAGGTTTTGAGAAGAATCTACATACTTACAAATGCATACTTCAAATTTCTTATTTAATTTGTTTGCAGATATGCGACAGTAAAATGAGAATACGCTACGTGAATGCGCAGTATTCTGGCAGCAACCATGATTCTCATATATGGAATGTCAGCAATGCGCGATATTTTTTTAAGAAGAAGTACCTAGATGGTGAACGAAACACATGGCTTTTGGGTATATACACACATATATACGTCCAATTTTAGTGAATTTTTGTCAAAATAAAATGGTTTAGTCTTTCCATAGGAGACGCTGGATACGCCCTAGAGCCATGGCTAATGACACCCTTCCGATCACCTCCATCGGTAAGTCCTGAAGGTAACTACAATAAAGTGCATGCGAAGGCTAGAAATATTGTAGAAAGGACCATTGGTGTATTTAAAAACCGATTTAGATGCCTTCTGGGTGCTCGTGAGCTTCATTATGAACCCTCGAAAGTATGTCAAATAGTTAACGTTGCTGCAGCGTTACACAAAATTTGCATTCACTATCGCGTGAATGACGATATTTCAGAAAATGTTGAACAGTATACTAACGAAAACCATGAGCTTTCTTTATCAAGTTATAATGATGCGGCTTCACAGATAAGACAATCTATATCTAGAACACTAACACGAATATACAGCCCTGTTCTGCAATCCGATTCGAATCGGAATCGGATTTGTTTCCGATTGTTGGTGTTCTGCATTCCGACAATCGGAAATTATTTCCGATCCCGCCTTGTTCTACATTTCGATCCACTTCGAATCGGAATTCTATCGGAAATTTGATGTTCTGCAATCCGATTATCGGAAATTTTTTATCGGAAATGTTCCGATCAGCTAAAAGCCAGTGGAATAGAAAATAATCAAAACGAGAAGGAAAAATATAACTGTTAACGGTCGAAGGAAAAATTTTATAGTCAGCGAACAGCAAAGAATTTAAGTAGAGAAAATAAAAGTGGTAATTACTACAATTAAAATTATTAAAATGCAGGGGAAAGCACAAGACGGCGGAGCGAAGCAAAAATATGTTGGATTTCATGGAAGTAAATCCAGACATAGCCAAAGGCTTCTTCAAAGGAGACAAAGTGGCTCTTGAGGTCTTAAAATGTTTAGTTTTTTGTGAAAATTGTTTATTTATAATTATAGTACTGGTTTTTATTAAATATACTTGTTTTTATTAAAATATTATATAATATTATTCGCAATTTCGTCTCTAATTCTTTGTGATTCACTTTGCAAGTTAATGTCTGTTAGTACAAATCTATCTACTTCACTATCTACTTCGCTGGCGTTTTCTTCAGGTTCATCATAGTCATATTCAAGATTATAGTGGCGACAAATATTATGCAAGGCAACACATACATTCATTATTTTCGCAACCTTATTTGGTTTGTACTGCAAGGTTCCTAACAAACAACGAAAACGAGTTTTAAGAACCCCAATTGTTCGTTCAACTACATTACGTGTCGAAGAATGTGTTTTGTTAAACGCGTGTTGTATAGACCGTGGTTCTGGTTTTCTATATGGCGTTAATAGAAAAGGTTCCAGAGCATACCCGGCATCGCCCAATAACCACGATTTGTTTTCACCATCTCGATACTTCGTCATGACTAACTGTCTTGCATTGCTCATGCTCCATATAAAGGAGTCATGGCTAGAACCGGGATGACAAGCATCAATAGCTCTAATAACCACATTATGATCGCAAATTTGAAATAAATAAGAAACAAATTTTACGAAAATTTTAAATTTTAAATTTAATTTACTGCATTTCTTGCAGTAGTTAATATATATATCAAAAGATAGAGCATTAAAATACCTACCAGAATTATAGATTTAAAAGTAATTTAAAATGTATAATATGCGTATTTTACAAGCTCACACTCAACTGTGTGCGTACCCAAAGCGACCCTGCAAAAAATTGTGCGACTAATCTCTAAAGGGAGCAACTAGTCTCATACGGGTAGAGATCAATTAGTCGATAACTGGAGATCAATTATTCCCCGACTCCTCTTTAACGGGTGCTTTTAACGTTTTAATGACATGTACGCACTTAGTCAATGAAATTTCATGTGCTTCATTGGCACAGGGAGAGAGTATTCGCTCAACAAAACTGAGAACCCCGGTTCGAATCGCAGCTGGTGCAAATTTTCATTATTTAAAAGTTACTAGTCGCTTTTTATGCCCGTTCGGGCACAAAAGGAAACAATTAGTCTCTTCATAGGACATGCTCGACCAGAAGCGAACAGTTCATTCCATATAAGGAGATCAAAAGTGGTATTATTCGCAAGTTACTTTGCGATTGCTCCCGAAGTCATCCCGGAGTAGTCGCATTTTTTGCAGGGAAGAATTACCACTAATGTATGTACATACGACAAACACATCATTTTATTTATTTATTCGTTTTAATCTAGAAAAGTGTAACAATTCTTACAGATTACAAAGAAAAAAATTAGAGAGCACTTAAGACTAATTAAATATTTCATTTAATAATATTTTAAAATAGTATTTTGTGTAAGAAAAGTCAAAAAATTGAGAGTTGAAAGCGAATTAGATTCTCTCAAAGTTCTCAGAATCGGAGCATTACAAGCATAATATTGATATTAATTTTTGCGAGTAGAGATGGGGAGTCGATCATCCCATTTATTAGATCATAAACGAAAGTGAGAGAGAGAATAGTCCTTCTACTTTCCAACGATTTTAGGTTAATGAGCATGCACCGACCTCTGTAAGATGGAATTGGCTCAGAAAATTTCAGAGAACGTAAAGCATAGCGGATAAAGACTTTTTGGACACGCTCGAGCCTACTAATGTGACATGCATAATATGGTCTCCATATAAAAGCAGCAAATTCTAGCTTAGAATGCACAAGCGAATTATATAACACCTTTAGAGTATAGGGATCAGTAAAGTCTGAGCTGAAACGTCGAATAAAAGCTAGTACAGCATACGACTTTGCAATACTGTAATTTAAATGACTTTGAAAGGAGAATCTAGAGCAGTGACCGCCAAACACTTTCCTGGGAAACGAACTATATTCGGCCTTTCACACGTACACAATCCGAAGCTCAACAGAAAGAGTAGCAGAGCAACAAATTTTATTTAGTTGCATGCAAACAATAGGCGAAGCAGGTTGATGACGCATTTCCGTGCATTACCACCAACACATTCTCATNACTGCGCTGCGGAATATTGATATTAATTTTTGCGAGTAGAATGGGGAGTCGATCATCCCATTTATTAGATCATAAACGAAAGTGAGAGAGAGAATAGTCCTTCTACTTTCCAACGATTTTAGGTTAATGAGCATGCACCGACCTCTGTAAGATGGAATTGGCTCAGAAAATTTCAGAGAACGTAAAGCATAGCGGATAAAGACTTTTTGGACACGCTCGAGCCTACTAATGTGACATGCATAATATGGTCTCCATATAAAAGCAGCAAATTCTAGCTTAGAATGCACAAGCGAATTATATAACACCTTTAGAGTATAGGGATCAGTAAAGTCTGAGCTGAAACGTCGAATAAAAGCTAGTACAGCATACGACTTTGCAATACTGTAATTTAAATGACTTTGAAAGGAGAATCTAGAGCAGTGACCGCCAAACACTTTCCTGGGAAACGAACTATATTCGGCCTTTCACACGTACACAATCCGAAGCTCAACAGAAAGAGTAGCAGAGCAACAAATTTTATTTAGTTGCATGCAAACAATAGGCGAAGCAGGTTGATGACGCATTTCCGTGCATTACCACCAACACATTCTCATTTTTTATTTCATAACTAATACATTCTCATTTTAAGACTTCTCTTTTTGGCGGACACTGATCTAGAGTCGAAAACCACCCCAAGATCAATAATTTCACTCGGATTGGATTACCTAAAGCCATCAATGTGATAGGAGGTAGGAATAGAAGAACGAGATTTAGAATAAGAGATATGGAAGCGCTTGCTTATATTTAATCTTAACTTATTTATTTTGCACCAAGCATCGACGTTATCAGACTGAAGATTTACAGAGTCCGAATAACTCGCAATCGCTGAGTATATCTTTATATCATCAGCATACAAAAGAAGCAACTAGAAATGTCATTAACAAAAATTATAAAGAGTAGAGGACCCAGTATACTTCCACACCAGGAACACCAGAGGACGCAATGAAAGGGGCTGATGACACACTATCAACATTAACAACAAATTTCCGAGAGGAGAGATAGGATTTAAACCATTTTAAAAGGGTGGAATGAAATCCTAAAGCCCTCAATTTGGAAATTAAAATTGTGTGGCTAACATTGTCAAATGCTTTTGAGAAGTCTGTGTACACAGCATATACTTGAACACGGTTTAGGAAAGCAGACATACAATATTCAGCAAACACTGCAAGGTTGCAGACAGTTGATCTACCTTTCATGAAACCATGCTGATCAACGGAGATTAGGCGATAAACTGAAAAATAAATTTTTTCTTTCACAATAAGTTCAACTAATTTTGAGACCGTGGATAATTTAGAAGTTGGTCTATAATTGGTAATGTTATTCTTACTGCCACTTTTAAATACTGGATTTATTTAGTTACTTTCCCGGCATCTATGAAATCACCTCGTTCAAGTGATTTTTTGAACATTAAAAAAACTGGACAGGCAAGTGCAGAGCAATTTTTAAAAATATACGAAGATAGCCCATTTACATCAGCTTTTGTGGATGCTTGGAGTTGCCGTATTCCATCTTCAACCTCAGCCAGCGTTAAGGTTAGCGAACCAAGATTGACTGGGGAATTTATATCGAGTTCAATTTCACAAGCCAAATTCGCATCAACTTCAAAGTTAGAAGTTAGATTGGCTGCTTCTAGAGAAGATTGTGCTTGAGTTTCGTTGTAGTAGACAACAGAAGGAATACTTGAACATGATTTCCTTGATTTGACATATCGCCAGAAAGAACTAGGACTTGACTTTATGTCCGACTCGAACTTAAGAATATAATTTCGCTTTAAATTCCTTTCCAAAGATTTGAGTTCCTTTGAATTATACAAATATTTATCTTTATGAGCAACGGAATTAGATAGCTTAAACTTTTTAAAATATTTGTTTCTAAAGTTTTTAAGTTTTCGCAGCTCCTTAGTGTGCCATGGTATTCTATAACTAGTCTTTTTAAGCGCAGTTATTTTTTCTTTACAGATTTCACTTATCTCATGCTTAAAAACATGATAACAACTGGCAACTTCAACCCCGGCAAATAAGAAATCCCAATCTAGACTGGCAACTGCTGCGTTAACTATTTCAAAATCAAAATTTCTATAGCAAGAGCGAGCAACTTCATTATCAGAACAAATCACATTAAACTCGTAGAATTCCAAATTAAGGACAAGCGGTACATGGTATAGGCCAGGAGTAGACAGAGGGTCTAGGCATTCACGCATGAAAAAATTCAAATCATCATTGATGAAAATCAAGTCTAAAATTCGAGAAAGGCTATTTGAGAAATTATTAATCTGAACAAGTCTACAACTTAAAAAATTATCAATCAAATGAGTTATATATATTTCCATAATTAGATGCTAAGCCTACAACATTTTCCACGTGCGCTTTATACAGTGTATCATTACTTGACGGAGGAATATAGGACGCACAAAGCAAGAGACTTGAAACGCCCTTCACGGATACACACAGCTGGTCCAGGAGTGTGTCCGTATTCATCAAAGTCACAAGCGATGAGCAGTACTTCCGTTGAACGGCAATTAGGACCCCTCCACCTCTGGTGAGACCTGTTTTCATAACATCTCGATCTTTTCGAAATACATTGTATAAGTTGGGATCAAAAAATTCATTGGCAAAGAAGCTATCATTTAGCCTTGTCTCAATGAGAATAAAAATATCATAGTCCATACGCGAACTCACCACTAAAAGTTGCTTAGATTTAGTTCTTAGCCCAGAAACATTTTGAAAACATATTTTTAGATTTTTCGGAGCTTTATTGAGTGCGGTATTAGTTATGATTGATGCGGTGGTGCATCGTCTTTGTGAAAAAAAACGCAAAAGGCCGAATTTTTACACTCTCGGGCTAGATATCTGCATTGAGCAACTTGTCATAAAAACAATCCGATACACCCAATTTAAAATTAATCTTTTTAAGTTCACTTAAATCAGAATATTTTTTAACCAGTGTATAGCATACCAAAGACTTACGGCCGCACTCAGAAACGTTCATTAAATTAGCTCTAACGGGCACTTAACTAATGATCGTTAAATCTGTTAATTAATGTTTCCTCTCAGAGTCATTTTTTAATGATTCATTAGTTAATGAAAACTTTAAGGGCTTGTCAATTTCTTCCCTCTTTTTCTTTAGCAACACTCACTTCAAATTGACAAAAAATTAAATATTTGAAGTTAGATTATATTGTGCTTTCATACGAAATACGTATTTCATTGTTTTTCTATCAGCACCAAGGCAAGAAAGCATACATAATATAATAATTATATTATAATGGTAAGTATCGGTGTAGAAGTAAAGCAAGATCGTAGTTTAGGCCTTCCTCCTATTAATTTGTACTCGCTGCATTCATTTTTAATCAGATCACCAGTATTAAGTGTGTATAGATCGCGCTTCCTTATAAACTCCAATGATGCGAGGTTAGCGAAATTCTTAAAAATCCCTGGTGCTGTACGGACTCCATAGAAAAAACTTGGTTCTTTGTATTGTGTGATTGATTCCGAGTTTCTTTTGTAATAATTTAACAATGCATAGTTTACATATGAATGAATGTATGTGTTTTAGAATTAATATGGTTTATATTAAGTCCTGGACGTGTCTCGGCTTATTTATGACCACTTTTATGTCCATTGCTGCACTACTTAGTACCCAGCCTGCAAAGAAAAGTCCGTGCTGAGAGATAGTATTGGGCAACGCTCTCCAGAATAGTGCAGGCAATCAATTATTAGCTAGCACAATTGTGATGAGAAGCGTTTTTGTCTATTTTGAGAGTGGCTCACACTCGAAGATGTGATCTGGTCAGTTAGGGCTACCAGAAGTGTGGTGGGTTTTGTACATCCCCAAAGAATTGTATGTAATAACTCTTCGAAACACATTTGAAAACTGCAATACAGTCGTTTTAGGAATGCGATTTTACAAGTCAAGCTACAATGCAATTGTTTCTTGGAAGCGACAAGTTAAAAGGTTCTTGCACAAACTATAGTAAAGCTAAAGCTTGTCCATGTTACCACATTCAAGAACTGCAATACCTGCTCTTAATTCACCCAGGAAATTTCTATGTACGTATACAAATGTTTGTTTTAATTTAGGAAGAAGCAAAAGTAAATCGAAAGCGTGTATCAAATTTCACTGCCGATGAAAAGGCTATATTAGGGCAACTAATAAAGAAGCGGCCTATTATAGAATCGAAGCATACGGATGGAAAATCAATTTTGAGAAAGAAAGAAGCTTGGGATTTGCTTACGAATGAGTTCAATTCAAATTCGAATGTCTACAAGGTAAAATTATATGCGTTTTAAGGCGGGTTGTATGGAACGAATGGAACAGATTCGGATTCTAGATAAATTTCTAAGAAAAAATTCCATTAGAGCATAGCTCTGGATTTCGAGCCCGCCAAACTTGAAAAAGCTATCTTCAATTAATGCTACGTTAAGACATAAGTAAGTATTAAAAATATGACCTTCATAACACTCCCGCTAATATTAAGTGTAGACATTAACTTAGTATTAATTAAAGATAGGTTATTTTAAAATTTTGGGGGGCTCAAAATTTGGAGCTATAATGGAATTTTTTCTTTGGTATTTAATGTAGAATACGAATGTGCTAGGAACGATGTCGAAAAAATACCCGACCTAATGCATTTATTCAATTTATTATACGCCTTAAGGTAGCGTCAAACAGATGCGGTAAAAAATTTTACGATATGCGATCAATACAAACCACTGCGGTATAGCACCGCAGTGTGTCGTATCTCACCTGTTTGAGAGCGTTTGCTTTTTATCGTTATCGCAAAAAATACGATATCGTATCGCACCGGTATTATCGCATCTGCTTGAGGCCACCTTTAGTATTTCGTGTTTCCATATTGTTTATTTCAGCGTGAGACGGTTACATTAAGGAGGGCGTGGGAAAATATGAAGGCAGTCGCACGAAAGGCTCGGGCAGTAGAAAGGGGTAATTTATTTCGAACGGGCGGTGGGCCACCGGTGCCATCAACATCACGGCAAGTAGAAGCAATAGTGGACATGGTGGAAGAGGTATGTATCCTTACAGCGCTCTTACACGATATTTATTTGCTTATCGTTATCTTAATATAGAAAGGCCCTATCTCTCATCGTCGCTGAAATACAAAAAAAAAATCGTAACTAGCTAAAAATCCTAAATTCACCTATTGATTGATTTTGAGCATTATGTGAAATAGAGCCTTTCTATATTAAAGTAACGATATACATATATGTAAATGCTACTTTACTTACGAGTACATACAAAAAAAAAACGTTTACATATCGATGGTCCTGTGCAATAACGACACAAATTAAAATTCGAAAAATAAAAACTGTTACTACTGTTAAGTGATTATTGTCTCTAATCCTTGTCTAATCCATTTCCATCCCTTACTAAAGTAAGCAGTAAGGATTGTTAAAGTAAGTACAAAAGATGAGACATGGATTCGACAAGGATTAAATACATGAGTCACTTAACAGTAGTAACAGTTTTTATATTTTTTTGAATTTTGAATTGTGTCGTTGTTGTACAGGACCATCGATATGTAAATACATTCATATCGTATAAGTGCGCTGTTAGGGACTTAACTATTATCTTCATACTGTCTTGTCGTCATAAAATTTAATTATTAGGCTGCTCCCGCAATGATTTGCGAAATCTCCAACAACTTTGACAGCGATGGGGCAATTTTGCTAAACATGGAAAATAGCCAATCTAGCTCCATTGAGTTTTTAGGTATGTCCTTTAAGATATAAGGCAAATCACTTTTTAACCAACATTTTTTAGATATGATCACGGAAGCAAATGAGGAATCCGACGTAAACTTCAAAGCCATAAGCATAAATTATGAAGGTGAACCAAATGTTGCAGGTACTGTACCTATAAAATACGAAAGAAGTCATCTACGATATACTAAAATTCTTTTCGCTGCTTTTTAACTACATAGTACACAGTAATGAAACTGGCCACCAACAAAAAGTGGAAAAGGAGCAAGTACGCAGACCAAGCGACTACGTTCGGCGGGAGGCAGCATTACGGGTAAGGTACCTAGAGAAGAGAGAGAAGCTTAAGCTTGAATTAGTCAAAACACAGGTATATAATAACTATGCATTGGTAAAGCTAAATATTTGTATATGCATATTTTCTTTTACAGTTGGAAGTTGAGCAAATAAAAAAAAGAGCAGCCTTGTTGGAAGAGCAAAAAAACCAAGTATTACTACAAAAGGCTAAAATAGATTTTGAAGAGGCAAAAAAAAATCGTTCAATAAATTAAAGACATAGTTAATATTTCAACATCTAAAGACTTTTATTTGTAGCAAAAGATCTTAGGAAAAAAATCTGTCTACCAGAGATTGACGCGCAATAAAACCGTTGCTGTTGGAGTTTTCATTGATTGGTGAGGCTTCGACATTAAAAGTTTCGATGTTATCAGAGCTGACTGGTAGCAAGTCATCTACTAAGATGGAAATGTTATGCAATGCTGCACATGCGCATATAACAGCTACAACGGTCTCCAGCTTAATACCCATTCCAACGTGAAGGCAGGGGAATCTTCGCTTCCAAACTCCAAAACATCTTTCCACAGTGTTTCTTGTTTTAATGTGGCTTTTATTGTACTCCTTTTGTGGAGTTGAGCTTGGTGATAAAAACGGAGTTAAAAGCAAATTACTGACAGCATATCCACTGTCACCTAAGAGTATTCCTTTTAATTCCCCGCTATTGAATCTTTGCTTAACCGAACTGCTGTTATATATAAAGCTATCGTGCGTACTCCCAGGCCAACGAACTACTAAATCAAAAAATTCCAAGTTTGGACCAGTGACTGCTTGTACATTGATAGAGAACCACCCTTTCCTATTTCTGTATACCTCAGCAGATAATCCTCCTGGGCTTCTTATTTTAATATGTGTGCAATCTACGCACGCAATTACTCCAGGAAAATGAGCCAATTCATAAAACTGTTGCCTACAAATAAAAATGTGCAACAATAATTAAGCATTTTTATACATAGTATGTAAAAATACTTATTATGTATTAACGAAATTCAGAATACAAAATATGGCCCTACTTTACTCTATTAAATTCTTCTGCAGTAGATGGAAATTTAACGAGGTCTTTGGTTTTTCGCGCTATTGAAGTAGAGACTTGAAAAATTATTCGCGAAACTGACTGTTGACATATGTTCATCACATCTCCATCCAGTTTCTGTAATTGAAATGGATAGTCATATGTTATCGTTCATTAGATCCAAAAGTTGAGGCATTGGAAATTCACACGTTTATTTCCATATGTATGTTGGTATAACTTATTAAAGAACGTCGAAGTTCCAAGATAAATAATAATTTATATAATTTAATTAATTTTTTTAATTTATTTATATATGATATGCTAAAAATATATGTATGTATATGTACATATGTATATAGTTTCAGCTGTTTCTTGAAATAGTTATATGCATACATCCATCCTTGGAAAATAATACATATAATATGGAGACAGATTCAAATGTTATCTTCTCGTAAATAATTGTATCAATACCAACCTGAAAACTGCCAGTGGCATAATATCGAAGTGTTACCAATAACATTATTTCCGGGTGAAATGGTAATCCTCTTCTGGTTGGCTTATCCAACTCAGAAGACACCAAAGGCAAAATAACATTCTTAATAGTTTCAGGCGTAAATCTATATCGTGCATGGAATTCCCGATTTGAGTACTTCGTGAAAGGATCAGAATAATCTCGAAGATAGCGCCTCAATCCCACTTCCCTGTGCCTTCTTACATAATCCGCAAAGTCCATGAAGTCTTCTAGATCGGACATTTTTCCACTATTTTAAAAATCTAACACAAATTCAAACGAAAATAATAAAATAATAAACAAAAGATTGTCAAAATCTCTCGTTAAAAAGTTAAGTGAAGGTTTTTCTTTACTCAACTTTAATGTTCATTAAATGCCGTTAATGAAACATTAGCTGACTCTGAGAGGGAATTTTTTCAAATCGTTACTGAGGGACACCTTAAGTAATCATTAAACGACTCTGAGTGCGGCTGTAAGAGTCAATTCCAGCATGCTTCGAAATATAAGAAAGAATATCTATCACCTTAACGCTGGGCCAGAATGAGGACAGATGTAGCCATTTGTATGCAGGAACAACTTGTAGTTCATTGTTGTTATTGGAGCTAATGACAATAGGCTTATTTAATTTCTTCTGGTAGCCGTTTCCCACTGGGGTGCTTGAGGTACCGCAGTCGCAGATGCGATAGCTGCATCATTAGACATTTAGAAGTACCGCGGAGAAAATGTTATAGTTCTGCCAACACCACCTTGTATAAATTCGACTTGGCTCCAGTAACTGCCATACCTAAAAAAAAGCGTGAAGTTCTATGAAAGATTGATTTTGTGGCAAGTTGTACAACTCGTCGCAACGTTAATGGGCATGTTGTATAACGGCATTCTATTTTGAGTTTATTTTAGTGGTAACCACATAGCAAAAAAACATTATATGTTATATCCATCGATTGAATGCCAAATTTTTCTCCTTTTTTTATAAATCCTCCGAAATAGATTTTGTAAATCGTGTTTATGCACTGAGTTTCTACTCAAATTCATGAAATGATTTCGTGAATAGGTCTACGAGGTTAGGTAATTTTATGTTTTTATACTCCTGCTACCACATGAATATATCAATTCGTGATAAGAACATATGAATTTGCCTTGGATAGAATACAACGTTGCGCAAAGAGAAGGCGAGTAAGAGGAGATGCCGAGCAAAGGAATTTCTCTTCTTTCAACTTAAATTAATGCATTTTGCAAACAAAGGTTCGTCCGTTGCATAACGCCTTGTTTATAAAGCACGGGACAAATGGTAACTAATCACGGCGACATCGTAGGGATCTATTGATTGCATTATAAGCATTTGCATTTATTAAAAATACAAAAGATAATTATGTGAGAGTTCACTTCACTCAGTTACTTCCATTATGACCCGGTCCTAACGATGCTAGAAGGGCAAACTCATACAAGGTGTTGATACCGGATTTTCAATTGAAATTAAAAATGAATCAAAAAATTATAAATCAGTGAAATTAAATGAAATTAATGTTTAATTTCTAGCCTAACCTCCATATGTAAGTAACTCAGTCGCCAAATGCTTTGCCGTGCCGTACACATATGTATCTTTACACATCAAATTTTTCCTGAGTACTTGGTACTCACACCTTTTCTAAGAAGTTTCACTTCTATCACGTNGTCGCCAAATGCTTTGCCGTGCCGTACACATATGTATCTTTACACATCAAATTTTCTTGAGTACTTGGTACTCACACCTTTTCTAAGAAGTTTCACTTCTATCACGTGTACGGTGCTACACGCGTTTTTTTTTATCTGTTAGGTCTGTAACTCTATCGGAAAGTCAGAGTGAGAATATCAACAAGGTTATGAATCCTGTTGCTATCTTTATGTATTATTCTCCCCCTCACTGTTAAAATTGTGTGCCCGCGATTTTTTATTTTATGTTTATTATGGGCCTGTTCGAGACACGTAATAAAAGCGGCAGTACTGCCGCACTGATGATAATAAATGAAAATGAAATGAAACGTGATACTTTAATGATTCGGGCAACACTGCGGTTGTGATTGCAACTCGAACAAGCCCCTATATTTTTTTTGCAAGTTTATTACGGCGGTCTTTTCGGCTATATATTACATCTCCTGGTTTAAATGTTATGACTTGTCTATTTTTATTATGATACTGAAGTAACTTATCCTGTTTTTCCTCTATTATATTTGATGTCACGATTGAAAAATACGTCTTCAGGTTTGTATCCTGTAGAGGAGTGGATAGTCCTATTATGCTTACGAATAGCGTTAAAAATTTCTTCACCGGGCGCGGTTTTATTTTGGGCAGCTAAACTCTGAGAAAGTGCGATAAGCGTATTATGTACCCGATCAACTTGAACGTCCGACGATGATACGACATATTGGGATAACTGAATGCGTTATTTGTAGTCGATTATATAGGAATTTCATCATGTTTGCGTTGAATATACTTTCATTTTCTGTCATGAGATATTTGGCATTCGGGTAAACTTGTGTGTCTATGGATTCGTGACAGTCTATATTTGTGTCGAGTTTGCGTAAGAAACAATATTTAGATCATTGTGGAAGAATACAAGTGAGATATCTTAGGGTTGATAGATAATTGACAGGGTATTCAATATGGCGATGACAGTGTGAACAATATGGCAGCCAATAGGCATACAACACCGAATGGCCCGAAGTTGCAAAACTACGACCCGAATGAAACGCTTCGTGAAAACCCAGGGCTGCGAAGTGGTATTTTGATGGAAAATATAAAAGCCAGGATTTTGTGCAGCGCCCAATTTTAACAAAAAAGGGTTTTGTGTGCTGAAGATGAACAGAAAAAGGTTGCTGTGCTGTTTCGTTTTAAGGTTATTTTAATCTTAGCGTATCTAATTAAATATTAAAAGGAGACAAAAATTAAAGCAAAAATTTTAAAATATATGTGCATATCTGAAAATTTTAATAAAATATATATTTTCACGAAAGACAAAGAGTGAGTAAATAAAATGGGTTAAATTTAGGAGAAATATACCTATCAGATTGGGTCAGATAGTGCTTTTGCGTTACAAATAAAAATAATTGCTTCTTAAATTTTTCATAATTTTGGTGACGTATTTCTAAGCTGAGCTTGAGATCTGTGAAATAATACTTATATATGTCCATATATTGTGTTGATGATGCTCCAAATCGCTAAATAATCCTTGCAGCAATCAGCACCATTGGAAATTTTCGGAAAATATAAATAAACTAAATTAAATTTATTCAATTATTAATAAAAGAAATTGGAGACAAACGTACAATTGGGACGATGTTTTCCGCATCCGCAAACGAATGTTTGTTTGATGATTTAGGTTATTGGCCTGGCGTCTAATGAAGCATTATCGTCATGATTAATGCTCAATTTCCTTTTTTATTAACTAAATCGGTTTCTTTAACAAATGTCCATTCAAATATTTTTCTTTTTCGTTTTTCAATTTACTCCACCGCATGGCCGAGAAGCTATTTTGAGACAGAAAATAAGTATATAAAATAATTCAAAAATAAGCGATTGCTTTTTCTTAAAATTTCAAACCTTTTGTTTAAATTTGTTTCAACAAATCTAATAAAAGGTCTGAAATTTTAAGAAAAAGCAATTGTTTATTTACTATCTAATAAAAAGTCTACAATTTTAAGAAAAAGCAATTGCTTATTGATTATTCCTAAGGCTCATTTGTGTTTTCTGCATATTTTTTGGAAGCTTTAAAATCTTCACAAATATGTGATACATTTTTAAAATTAAAATATTTCCATTGTCTAAATGAAAAATGAAATTAAAAACTGTATTTTTATAAAAAAAATTAATGTATAGTAACATTTTGCGCATATGTAATTGTTACCATTTCAACAGTTAAATAAAATGTCTAACGTATGTTGTTAAGAATCAAAAGGCTGTATTGCCTTGTTTATACCGACACATAAAGCGCTTTGACCCAGTTCGCTGTGATTCAAAACGGATGCATAAATTAAATTTCAAAACGCGTTGAAATTGAAAAGTGTATTGACTTCAATTTGTTTTCAAATCGGTTTTTTGTTGCTAGCATCAGTTAGAAAATATAAAAAGATCCATCAAGCTACCTGGCTGTCTCCGGATCGAAAAACGAGAAACCAAATCGATCATGTTGTGATAGACGGAAGGCACGCTTCCAGTGTTTTAGACGTACGCACACTCCGAGGCCCAAACATCGACTCGGACCACTATCTTGTTGCAGCCAAGATACGCACCCGCCTATGTGCAGCAAAAAATGTGCGCCCAAATATGCAAGGAAAGCTTAACGTCGAAAAGCTGCAATCACAACAGACAGCCAGCGCTTTCGCTACTCGACTCTCACACCTGCTCTCAGAGAGCACTCTTCAACAGCGGCTCTGCTGGCTTGGTCATGTCGTTCGAATGGACACCGACGCTCCAGT
>NW_016158894.1:7631-36876 GCF_001687245.7 Rhagoletis zephyria | reverse complement strand
AAACCGACATATGCGAGGAGTGGAACCACATTTCCCGCTCAGCCCGAAAGAACAACTGGTACGATGAGGAGTGTCAGGAAGCTGCAGAGAAAAAAGATGTCGCCTACAGGGCCACGCTGCGTTCGGGCGCAACGCGCGCTATGTGGGACCGCTTTTAGGGATCCAGCTCTGAAAGTATTCAACTCGGAACCCGCTGGTGGTAGCAGAGGAAGAGGGAGGTCCCCACTGCGATGGAAAGATCAGGTGGAGAAGGACTTGGCTTCACTTGGCGTTTCCAATTGGCGTCAGTTGGCACAGAGGAGAAACGGCTGGCGTGCTTTGCTGAACTCGGCCAAAATCGCTTAGGCGGTTACAGCGCCAAAAAAGAAGAAGAAGAAGAAAAATATGACTATATTTTTGTGCACAAAAATTCAAAACTCCTAGTAAATAGAGTGTGGTATTTCGACATAATTGTGCTGCAGTACCGTATCTTGACAAATATGTATCAAAAATGTCAGTGTAGTACCAATGTACTTTTGACTCCAAAATGTACCAAAAAAGTACAATTGTACCATCAATTTCATCACTGTGTCCGATTCGTCGGTCCACTTCAAACATCGGTTTTTTCGTTATTTTATTCTGATTTATTTGCCTTCTGCATCTTTATCATCCTTTGTTTTGCATCGCACCACAGGGTTCTAACTTTTATTTGAATATTTGGCTTTATGAATGAATTTAATGAATTTATTTTTGTGTTGGTGTTGGTTGATTTTTCCGACAGGGTGGTAAGATGATTTATTTTGGAACGAATTTCCGTCATCCCTTGTCAAGTTTGGATTTGCAGACAAACCGGTTTCGGCATTGTGCCATCTTCAGTGTCATTTTTCGTTTTTATTTTCTTTAAGAAGTTTAGTTTGGTTGTCTAATTTAATTTGGAAAATTTTTGTATCTTATTATTTTTTAGATTTTTGTATCACTGCTTTTTTTCTCACTATCATATGGTCACCCACTAGTCACTTCCGTTTCTCATTCTTTTATAACATCGCGCAGAAATTTATTTTGTCCTTTACGTATAATTTTTCATTTTGCTAATTTGCACTGAGGTTAGTTTATTTGCTCTAATCTTTCATTTTAGTAGTCTAAATTTTGTTGGATTCCTCATATTATTATTATTTAGTAAAATGTTTGTGTCCCGAAAGTGCGACTCGCTCGTTGCCCACTAACACGAGCGAGTGATCAGAGCTACGAATAGAGTTGGTCGTCTGACCTTAGCTACAAATTAATGCGCATATATGTGTATGTATGTAGGGTTGGATATATGTATATGTACTTTCCAGCCCCTTTTCAGCATCGTGTTGGTACCATCATCGAGGTAGAGCTAAGGTGAGTGGAAAACTAATTTTGTTACCTATATATATATATATATATATATATATATATACTAGCGAGCACCCGACGTCGTTCGGGGTAAAGAAATAAAAATATAAAACAGTAATACAAATATTCAGTTCAGCATAATCTAAAGGAGGCAAACTTCTTCTTTGTTTACATTAAGGCATCGTTATGAGCCATACTTTTAGCTTAATCGTGCTTTAACTAAATTATATATCACTTGTACTTCAAATCGTGTTCCATTATTAATATTAGGTGCATTAAGGTAACGATCAAATTTCTAAATTAAAATTAGTCTACTACAGTACATTCCGTTTAGCTGCCTATTCACTTAGCTGTTTTAGTATAGCTGTACTTTTCTGGTAGAATGCTTAATTCGGAAGCAGTTTTATTCATTATGAATGAACCATTTTCGTTTAACAGCATCGCGCGAATAAAAAACCATTTAATCTTTCCAGTTCAAAATAATCTAAAGACGGTAAGGTTTCAAAAAAAAAACACAACCAGTTTTAAATATCCGAGTTATCTAATAAATGAATACATATATGTATATCCCCCTTTTACAAACTCATTTATATATACTTTACTCTGAACACCTTCCATAGATACCTATGTCTGAATACCAAATTTCAAGTTCATGTGACTTATGGTTCCCAATTTATGGCTGATTAAAAATTCCACGCCTACGGGAGGTGCCACGCCCCCTTTTATAAACTCATTCATATACACCTTACTATAAGCACCTACCATTGATATGTCTGCATATTAAATTTCAAGTTCGAGGGACTTATGTCTCCGAAGTTTTAGATGATAAAAATATCTACGCCTATAAGATGCGCCACACCCCTTTTACAAACTCATTTATATAGAGCTTTTTATAAGCACCTACTATTGATATGCCTTGTTACCAAATTTCAAGTTCATGGGACTTATGGTTCCGAAGTTATAGCTGATAAAAATTTCAACGAATATGGGATACTCCACGCCCCATTCACAAACTCGTTTATATATACCCACCTATAAACACCTACCATTGATATGTCTGCATACCAAATTTCAAGCTCGTGGGACTTATGGTTCCGAAGTTATAGCTGATAAAAATTTCAACGAATATGGGATACTCCACGCCCCATTCACAAACTCGTTTATATATACCCACCTATAAACACCTACCATTGATATGTCTGCATACCAAATTTCAAGCTCGTGGGACTTATGGTTCCGAAGTTAAAGCTAATAAAAAATTCCGCGCCTATGGGATGTGCCACGCCCCCTTTTACAAACTCATTTATATATACCCTCATATAAGCACCAACTATTGATATGCCTTCATACCAAATTTCAAGTCCATGGAAATTATGGTTCCGAAGTTATAGCTGATAAAATATTCCACGCCTATGGGATGTGCCACGCCCTCTTTAACAAACTCATATATATACGCTCGTATAAGCACCTACCATGGATATGTCTGCATATCAGATTTCAAGTTCGTGTGACTTATGGTTCCGAAGTTATAGCTGATAAAATATTCCACGCCTATGGGATGTGCCACGCCCTCTTTAACAAACTCATATATATACGCTCGTATAAGCACCTACCATGGATATGTCTGCATATCAGATTTCAAGTTCGTGTGACTTATGGTTCCGAAGTTATAGCTGATAAAATATTCTGCGCCTATGGGATGTGTCCCGCCCCTTTTACAAACTCGTTTATATATACCATCCTATAAGCACCTTTCATTGCCATGTTTGCATACCAAATTTCAAGTTCGTGTGACTTATGGTTCCGAAGTTATAGCTGATAAAATATTCCACGCCTATGGGATGTGCCACGCCCCCTTTTACAACCTCGTTTATATATATCCTCCTATAAGCACCTACCATTAAAATGTCTGCATACCAAATTTCAAGTTCGCGTGACTTATGGTTCCGAAGTTATAACTAATAAAAAATTCCGCGCCTATGGGATGTGCCACGCCCCCTTTTACAAACTCATTTATATATACCCTCATATAAGCACCAACTATTGATATGCCTTCATACCAAATTTCAAGTCCATGGAAATTATGGTTCCGAAGTTATAGCTGATAAAATATTCCACGCCTATGGGATGTGCCACGCCCCCTTTTACAAACTCATTTATATATACCCTCATATAAGCACCAACTATTGATATGCCTTCATACCAAATTTCAAGTCCATGGAAATTATGGTTCCGAAGTTATAGCTGATAAAATATTCCACGCCTATGGGATGTGCCACGCCCCCTTTTACAAACTCATTTATATATGCCATACTATAAGCGCCTACCATAGACATGCCTGCATACCAGGGTGCGGAAAAATTCGCTCGCGAACGCTCAAACATACGATCTTCTCATATTAGCTTATTTTGCGATTGTATTTTACAGCGATAAATACTTGAGCAAACGAGCGTTCGAGAAAACATTTCCTGCGTTTTCGTTCGTAAGAGATCGTATTTTATGTATACACATTGCAAACGAACGACCGTACGAAAGCGATCGTCCGTGGCAAGAGCGCTGGTGCAGAAAATCATAGCGCGCACTCTCTCGCCAACGAAAACATAGGCATTGCTCTCGCTAACAATCGTTTGCTCAAGTAATTAGCGCGGTAAAATACAATCGCAAAACGAGCTAATATGAGAAGATCGTATTTTTAATCGTTCGCGATCGTTCGTTGGTAGAGCGTGGGTAAACAAATATTTGAATTTAGTATATTTTGATATGAACGAAGGCAGGTTACTCGCTTTTTTGATATAAAAATGGGCAAAGTATCGAATATTGACAAGACAAAACTTGTTACATATAATAAACACACAAATTTTTCGAAGTGCCTTTTTTGCGAAAAACAACTTAAAGGCTACATATTAGGAAACATTAAAAGACGTTACGAAACTATACACAAACATAACTTTGATGAAAGCGTTCCATCTACAAGCGACAATAACGTTTCCAAACGCCGAAGTTCTAACCAATTTGGTCTAAAATTAAATAAAAAAGATTTTCTAAAGTGTTGTGTTGGATTGGTAACCGTGAAAAACATTCCGTTTCGACTTTTCGATGACGAGCTTTATTTTAAGCAAATAATTGGACCCTATAAAAATCAATTAAGTTTACAATTGAATTCAAAAAATATTGTTAAGCATATAAATCTGTTCGCAAATAAAATAAAACATCTTTTGAAACAAAGTTTGTCCAAGAAAATGTTAAGCTTAAAAGTCGATGTAGCTACCAGAATGGGGAAGAGTATATTGGGAATAAATATCCAATATATTAAAGATTTTAAAATTGTGATAAACACAATTGGCATGATACAATTGAAAAAGAGGCATACAGCACATTTTTTTAAAAGAGGAAATATTAAAATGCTTGTAGGAATTCGATATTGACCTTACACAAATATATTCAATTACTTCGGACAACGGGGCAAACATGTTAAAAGCTTCAAAACTACTTCAACNAAAATATCCAATATATTAAAGATTTTAAAATTGCGATAAACACAATTGGCATGATACAATTGAAAAAGAGGCATAGAGCACATTTTTTTAAAAGAGGAAATATTAAAATGCTTGTAGGAATTCGATATTGACCTTACACAAATATATTCAATTACTTCGAACAACGGGGCAAACATGTTAAAAGCTTCAAAACTACTTCAACAAGACATGATAGATTTACAAAATGGTGAATGCGAAACGACTTCAGAAAATGAGAATGATGACTGCGAATTAGTACACAATCGCTTGAATTCGGTACTGGCAGTAGTAAGATGTGCCGCGCCCACAATTCAATTGGTGGCATATGATTCTTTCAAGGAAATGCAAAATAAATTGGAGGAGTGCAGGAANGTGAATGCGAAACGACTTCAGAAAATGAGAATGATGACTGCGAATTAGTACACAATCGCTTGAATTCGGTACTGGCAGTAGTAAGATGTGCCGCGCCCACAATTCAATTGGTGGCATATGATTCTTTCAAGGAAATGCAAAATAAATTGGAGGAGTGCAGGAAAATTGTGAAACTACTTAGGGCTAGCATAAGAAGCTGTATTAACTCTGCGGATCTACGTTTGCCACCAATTGATAATATAACTCGATGGAACTCAACATAATAAGCGGGAGATACATATACGTTTCCATAAACAGGCAGAGTGCAGCAATGTATTAATTTTCTGGGCATTAGGGTACAAGTTCATAAATGCAGCGATGTACAGACCTTAGTTGCACAAGTGTTAATGTACGTGTAAAAAACTCTACGATAAACGAAAAACTTCATTTCTTCCTGTTTCGCATGTATATACACTCGCCAAAACAGTAGCAGGTATTGAATTGCTAGCAAATAGAATGTAGGCCTTTTTCACACAAAGTGGTTAATCTTCTACAAAGTGGGTATTGTAAAAAATTGTATACCTAAGTTTCCTTCAAGAAATGAACTTCAGTCTGGTATACTAGCAAAAAAATAGAATATAATGATTTTTTTTTCAGCGCAGTAAATATTAGACAATGTTACGGTTTTCCCTAACTAAAGGTTCTTAAAGTATGAAATGTTAGATACATACATATTGTGACCTGAAATGCAAAAAGAGGTAACAACATCGTAAATTAATGGAAAAAGTCGTGACTAATATTTAATTATTTTTCATAAAATGATGTGGGGAGTAGTAATTCGAATCCATCATATAAATCAAAAATTGAATTTTGAATTTTTTATTAGTTATGACATTTTGCATTTCAACGATGATGTTTGTTACGTCTTTTTGCATTGCAGGCGACGATATGTACATACAGCCAATATTTTCACACAAAGTGGTTATTCTACAAACATACAAACATACATACATAAATAATTTAACCTCCAGACGAACGCTCCTGATCGTTCAAAAATTCAATATTCGCAATGCGAGCAACTGATTGAGTCTCACAAAAAATGCTCACAACCAACGAACGATCGCGAAAGATCGAGCGACCGACGCTTGCAGCGAAATCTTGTCTCTCGTAATTTTAACGAACACTGATATTGCTCGTAAGAGATCGTAAATGCTCCTGCTCGCAGCGCTACGTTATCAATCGCGAAAAATTGCAAGCATTCAATTTTTGGCCGCGACTGATTGCGAAAAAGATCGTATTTTGATCATTCTCCACACCCTGCTGCATACCAAATTTCAAGTCCTTGGGACTTATGTTTCCGAAGTTATAGCTGATAAAAAATTCCACGCCTATGGGATGTGCCACGCCCCCTTTTACAAACTCATTTATTTATACCATACTATAAGCACCTACCATATATATGACTGTATACCAAATTTCAAGTCCTTGGGACTTATGTTTCCGAAGTTATAGCTGATAAAAAATTCTACGCCTATGGGATGTGCCACGCCCCGTTGTACAAACTCCTTTATATATGTATACCTCCTATAAGCACCTACCATTTAAATGTCTGTATAACAAATTTCAAGTTCATATGAGTTATGGTTCGGATTTATAGTTGATAAATATTCCACGCCTATTGGATGTGCCACGCCCACTTCTACAAACTCATTTATTTATACCATACTATAAGCACCTACCATATATATGACTGTATACCAAATTTCAAGTTCATGTGACTTATGGTTCCGAAGTTATAGCTGATAAAAAATTCCACGCCTATGGGATGTGCCACGCCCCCTTCTACAGACTCATTTATATATACCCTCTTATAAGCGCCTACCATTTATATGTCTGTATACCAAATTTCAAGGTCATGTCACTTATGGTTCCGAAGTTATGGCTGATTAAATATTTCACTCCTATGGGAGGTGGCACGCCCCCTTGTAGGATCCCAATTTTTTCACCCTATTATAGGCCCAGGAGTAATGGCAATACTCTTTCAAAATTTTGTTCGATTCTGTCCGTCCGCTTAGGCTGCAACGTGGCACATAGACACATATTTACATACATACATACGTACTTCCACAAATATATAGTAGATATATCCTTCTCTTAGCGTAAAATAATTTTTGGGGATGTCTCGGCTACAGGGCCACCTATCGTGTAAGTTTCAAGTCCAAATATTTTTTTTAAATTGGCAAAATTGTTTTCTAAATATGAGCCAAATCAGCAAGTAAATGCAATTTTTATGAATATCACGACCCCAGCGCCACCTAGCGATTAAATTTTTAGTCGAAATATTTGCCTGCAAAGTGCTGAAATATGTTCCAAATATGAATGAAATCGGTCCAGCCGTTTAGTAGTTTAGTGAAATCTTGACGTCTCAGCTTTCTTCATTTTTCGGCAACAACAGCAAAAAATTTCAATTTTTTTTAAATCAAAGAACCTTCCACACAGAAGGTCCAAAAATGTGCTTTTTACAGAATTGAAATCGGTTTAACCGTTTGATCAGGCATCGCCGTCATACGAAAGACATTTCACTTTTATATATATAGATATATCCATATACATAAGTATGCTATTTTGTTTTGATTCAAATTCGTCTTGTCGATAATTAATCCTCAGCTTAGTACGTATGTGTGTATGGATGTACATATATACATACCTATTGGCTTGACAAGGGGCGTTCACAGAATATTAGTAGCGCAGGGATATTAAAAAAAAATGAAAATGGGGGCTTCGACCCCACTTGACGGGACGGGCCTTCTCTTTTAACTTTCTTTCTTTGCTGCTTCAGTTCATTTTCTCCTCTCTTGTTTCGATTTGAGATCAGGCATAACAACTTCGCCGAAGTTTTTTTCAAGCGCCTTTTTTCGTTAAATTTTTTTGTAAGTCTTTTTTCGCCGTCTAAAGACTAGCGAGCCTTTATTCGTGTCTAGTGACGATAAGTTCTTTGAATTAAACAAAAAGTGTTACAAAGCTTATTTGTTTAAAGTCAAACGGCATATAATATACAACCCCAAATCATTTTATGGTTTCGTAAACTCCAAGCGTAATGTACGTGGATTCCCGTCAACGTCCGTAACACAATACATATCCCAGTAATATCTCCCGATGATGTAGTAGTTTATCTGAAATCCTTAAGGCAGTCCTTTAGTTACGGTTCTGGCCAGATCAAGGTCTGTTCCAGAATATATGTTAAAATCATATGTGTACCCTGTTGCACCATNATATATGTCTGTTCCAGAATATATGTTAAAATCATATGTGTACCCTGTTGCACCATCTTACCGGCTTTATACTAGGTTCACATATAAGTAGATTATCCTAATTTTCAAGCTTAACACCCTAATCTGTAATTATAACAAGAGATTAGCCATATAAAATTCGTCCCTTGTTAATCTGTAATCTATACATATAATAAAAGTGTAACAGGTCGATGTCTGTACATTATAGATATTAAAGAAAAATTAATGCGGGGGGTCTTTATTAGAGCACCAGAAGCCAAATCAACCATTTTTAGAATTTTTGTCTGTCTGTCTGTCTGTCTGTCTGTATGTTCGTTCGCGCATCACTCGAAAACGAATGCATGGATTTGAATGCAGTTTTCGCCGATGTATTGCTAGAGGTCTAACTTAAAATATAGGAAGAAAAAAATTAGAGAGTTGCCACCTGTTTGAAAATCGGAGTTTAAGTAAATTGATAAGAAAAAATGAATATTGCAATATGGGCGTCAAAAGAACGAGGCTGAAGAAGGCTTACAGCCAAAAATATTTTTTAGAGTTGGCACCTGTTTGAAAATTTACATTTAATTTAATTTATGAGATAAATTGAATATTGCAATATGGGTATCAAACTGAAGGGGTTTAGGAGATTTTATTGCCGAAAATGGTTTTAGGGAGGGCTGCCACCTGTTTGAAAAATTTTATTGTATTAAATTGATAAAATAAATGAAATCTATATCTACATCTAGATATACATATAATAAAATTGTAACAGGTCGATGTCTGTACCTTATAGATATTAAAGAAAAATTAATATGGTGGGTTTTTATTAAAGCCACAGAAGCCAAATAAACAATTCTTAGAATTTTTGAATATCTGTCTGTCTGTATATTTGTACGCGCATCAGTCGCAAGCATGGAATTGAATGCAGTTTTCACCGTTGTATCGCTAGAGATTTAGCTTCCAATATAGAAGAAAAAATTAGAGAGTTGCCACCTGTGTTTAAAATTTCAGTTTAGGTCAATTGATACGGTAATGTGAATACTGCAATATGGCTGTTAAATGAAAGAAATTTACAAAGGCCTACAGCTGAAAATATGTTTGTGGAAGGTTGCCACCTATTTGAAAACTTTAATTTAATATAATTGATAGCATAAATTAAATATTGCAATATTGGCATCAAACTAAAGACGATAGGAAATTTTAATCCTGAAAATATTTTTAGGGGATTTGCCAACTGATTGAAAGATTGTATTCATTGAAATTTGTAAAATAAATGAAATATTGCAATACGAATATTAAACTAAAGAGGATTAGGAAGCTTACTTTTGAAAATATTCTTGAAGCGGGTTGCCACTTATTTGAAAACTTTAATTCAGTTAAATTTACTATATAAACTAAGTGTTGCCATATGGGTATCAAACGAGAGTACTTGAGAATAATAAAATTGCAACAGGCCGATATCTGTACATAATAGATGTTAAAGAAAAATTAATAGGGGGTTTATTAGATCAACAGAAGCCAAATCTAAAATTTCGGTATGTTTGTCTGTATGTTTGCAAGCGCATCACGCAAAAGCTAATGTATGGAATTAAATGCAGTTTTGCTAGAGCTCTAATTGAAAATATAGAATTTATTTTTTTTTTGTTTTAGTTTATCGTCGATCATTATTCCTAGGTATTTGAACGTATTAACTTTTTCCAGTGCGTCGTTGTTTATATTTAGAGTTAGCAACGCACCGTTCTCAAAATTTCGCCTTGATATAACCACAAACTTAATTTTTTTTTATTTCTGTGTGGAAGGGTTTTCGCTAAAAAAAATTTAAACTTTTCGTTGTTGCTGCCAAAAAAATTAAGAAATCTGAGACGTCACGTTTTACAATTTCATACAGTTCTCTTTACAATGCATTTCACTAAACTACTAAACGGCTGCATCGACTTGGTTCATATTTGGCAACACGTTGAAAATAAATATTCTGACCAAAAATTTACTCGGTATTTAGCTCGGGATATTCCTAAAATTCTTATACAGACTAAAACGTAAAAAACCAATATATCACTAAAACCAATTACGCTGGGGAACTGAAACTTAGCACTGATGCATATATTGCAAATGCATTGGGAAAGGGGGCGTGGCTCCTTCCTTCCATGCAAACTGAACTTCTCATATAGCTTATGTCTGGAACTGCTTACGCTAACGTCCTGAAATTCTACACAGCTACATATGTTATCAATACCGTAGTTATGGCGAAAAGTGATAATTATTGGAAAGGCTGGATCGATATACATTTACGTAAACGCGCAAGTATCACTCGATTGGGAACCATTTTCTCCTAGATTTATAAATCCCATTGAACTATTCTAACTTTGTCTTTAATTTTCAGTAAGGTAAAATTTTTGTGAAAATTTTGAAGAATTTTTTTAAGTTTTTCACAAAGAATGGAGCTTTGCTTTTACGAGTTTCGCTATAAACTGTCCTATCTACATACCTATTTGCATAAAATGATAGCCGTTTTCGTTGTTCGGAATAAACTCAAAAAACACTGAATAGAGTTCCGTCAGATTGTCGGAGGTTATCTTACATACATATATGGTCCAATTACATGCTACTATAAAACTCGCTAGGTGGTGCTGGAGTAGAGTTATTTATAAAAATCGTATTTATTAACCGATTTCGTTCAAATTTTAAATGTGAGCTATGTACCTGTATGATAGAAAATTCTTTTGATAAAAATTTACCCGATTAGTGCCGCTGGAGTTAAGGTAGAAATTCATAACACGTATTCATTTAATGGTAAGCAATGGTTTTGCAGAAAATAAGCCCAATGGATGGCGCTGCAGCCGAAATGTATAGAAACCCCGTGTGGTTGGTCTGCTTTGGACCTATGTTTAAGTTATACGAATTTAGTTTTCAAATGTTTAAATGAAGCATGGGGTTAAGTTTTTCTGACGCCCTCATGCACGATCATGCGGTCTTGCATCTACCCTGAAATCAGTTCATAAATTTTACCACGAATTGTAAAAGTGGTGAATTAACAAGGAAAGATCACCGTAGGTATATCAACTGCTTCATTTGAAAGATACTTAAGAGATCACACTACTCATTTAGCAATGTACCGGAAAACTTTTCATCCTATGGGACAGCGAGGATTCTTGGCCTTCCTATAAAGAAAATGCACTTCTGTGCTCTTGAGTTTCCCTATAAGAACTTTTATTGGCATACGTAAGATCATACAAAAAGATTACGCATGATTGGCAGAGATCTCACAGGTGAAAATAAGACCATCAGTAAAGCTCATGACACCAAAAGGGATTGGTATTCCATATGGTATCACAGCGTTACTACTATTTGCCTATGTGTGAGGAGGATACTGCGCCTTAGTGGTTTCAACTTAAATCAAAAACTTTGACTTTACAGACTAATTTTGTTTTTAAACGCTCTTTTGCATTGGCTAACGCAAAAGCTCTTATTAGGCGCCGCGAAGTAAGCGGGCATTGGCTAGTATATAATATAATTATAATAATATAATAATATACCAATAATTCTCTATAATATTAAATTTTGATTAAAACTGGTCGTTTTAGGTCGTCAGTACACTGGTACGATATAGGGCGCAAGGACTGGGGACTCGGCCACTGCGCTAACAACAGGCCCCAACGCACCTACAAATAACCACCAACACGTACCCACCGGCGCTTAAGTGGAAGTTGCATACACCTGCAACACGTACGATAACCAGAAGCGGCGCACAGTATATGAACACACACCATTACCTACGCCCCAGGAACCAGATACAATTTATACCGGCTGACATCTTAGCTTATGCCAAAAGGCAACAACAAGGAGACCGGGATCAGCTGTGCGAAATCGCCGAATTGAGAGCAGGTGAATGACCCGCTGCACAATTCTTGAAGCGGAATCCCGAGCGAGTGGAGACCTGCCAACGTGGGATCGAGCGGAGTTCCAGTGGGCTGCATTGGGGAGAGCGGGATTTTTTTGTGCAGAAGAGAGAATACAACATACATATTGTCAGCAGCGGCGTGATCGCCCCAACGTCATCGAGAGCGACCAACCAGCCACCGCGACCAACAGGGGAGTCCGTTGTTACTAGCTTAGAGTTTAAATTAAATTCATACCTGGGATGTAAAGACCATATTAACTATATTCTAAGCAAAATCTACTTTATTTTAAGAAAATTATGGTACACAGCCGCCTTCATTCCTTTAAATGTGAAACTGAAATTGATGAGAACTCTCATAGTTCCATTGATATCGTTTGGTGGGCTTTTGTATGGAAATATGGATTGTGAATCACAGAAAAAGCTGCAACTTGCTCCGATATATCTTTTCGAAGCGAAAATTTGAGCACATATCGGAGTTTTCGTTTAAGATAATGGGCTGCAGTCTTCCTAATTTCCTAAATTATCGCAACCTAGTTTTCCTAAATCAATTAATTTATAAAAGGCAACCAGAATAACTCTTTAGAAGTTTATGTTTCGCAAAGTTAGACAGGACTTGCAACCTCATTGTTCCACGCAATAAATATCTCTCAGCATCTAGAACGTTCTTTGTCAGTGCGAGCAAACTATGGAACTCATTACCAAATGTCGTTAAAAATTAACGCAATACAGCGCGCTTTAAATTGGCCTTAATGGAGTTTTTTTCAATAGAAAACACACTTCCTAACTCTGTTTACTTTAACTAAATACTTATGCATGTATATGCTCTCCTACTTTATTTCTCACTAAATTAAATATAAGATATAAATGATAATAATAGTAGTAACTAATGTATTTACTTATAATGAAATATTGAATTATACAAAGATATATTTCCAAATGTCGATGTACTTTAAGAGACAATAGTCTTACTTGTGCAAAATAAACTAAATTGAATTGAAATATGTATATATGGATGTACATATATACATACCTATTGGCTTGACAAGGGGTGTTAACAGAATATTAGTAACGCAGGGGAATTAAAAAATTAAAAAATAAGCCACAATAACATTGACAAATGAAAAAAATGAATTAAAGATTTATCTTTTTATAATTCTCCACTCTTTTTTACGTTTCATTGAATTAAACCCTTGTTATTATATGTATGTATCATTTGTTTATAAAAAATAAAAAAAAGTCTTACTTTATATATGAATTTAAGATTTTTTTTGGATTAGATTAAATAGTNGTTCTCCACTCTTTTTTACGTTTCATTGAATTAAACCCTTGTTATTATATGTATTTATCATTTGTTTATAAAAAATAAAAAAAATCTTACTTTATATATGAATTTAAGATTTTTTTTGGATTAGATTAAATAGTAGGAACCTTGAGAAATTGGGTTTTCGTTAACGGATAGATTTGAGTAGTGGCTTTATCCAATTGTATGTTTAACTAGGATTGTACAGAATTGAGAAGCACTAGTGAAATAAGTAATAAATGAATATATGCATATTGACTGTAAATGGATGAAGATTTCTTTATTTAAAAATGAAGTGGTCAAGATTTAGTGTTTGGTGTTATAAATGAATATATGCATATTGACTGTAAATGGATGAAGATTTCTTTATTTAAAAATGAAGTGGTCAAGATTTAGTGTTTGGTGTTATAAATGAATATATGCATATTGACTGTAAATGGATGAAGATTTCTTTATTTAAAAATGAAGTGGTCAAGATTTAGTGTTTGGTGTTATAAATGAATATATGCATATTGACTGTAAATGGATGAAGATTTCTTTATTTAAAAATGAAGTGGTCAAGATTTAGTGTTTGGTGTTATAAATGAATATATGCATATTGACTGTAAATGGATGAAGATTTCTTTATTTAAAAATGAAGTGGTGAAGATTTAGTATTTGGTGTGGGTGTAACACTAGGGCTTAAGAGGGGACGTGGGAGCGTAGACTAATGACAGGACAGGGACAGGACTCATGTACCAATAGATAGACGTACGATGTCAGGCTAAGGGGGCGTTCCAACAATGTTAGGAATCGACGCTACGCCCAATTCCCTAAAATCTCTTTGGGGAAATTACATACTGTTACACCCGCACACATAGTCGATCGTATAAGTATACGGGTATTTTTTCGCCGTCAACTATGTTAAGAGTCCTTCTTCGCTGAAGTTTTTTTTATGCGTCTTTTTTCGCGGTAAACTTTTGAGCTCGCGCCTTATTCGTGTCTAGTGACGATATAAAGTAAATGTTGAACAAAGCGTTGCACATTTTAATTTAACTGTACATAAACTATTTGAAAAGCATGTGCCTAAACGCATGTGTGTTCACCAGGAACCAACACAGTTATGGTTCCCTAAAGAACTGAGAAATCTTAAAACAAGAAAGTCGCATTACTTAAGGTTAACACTCATACTATGTAACATACTCTATATTGCGTCATAAGTTCTTTGAATTAAACAAAAAGTGTTACAAAGCTTATTTGTTTAAAGTCAAGCGGCATATAATATATAGCCCCAAATCATTTTATGATTTCGTAAACTTCAAGCGTAATGTACGTGGATTCCCGGGCACGTTCGTAACTCAATACATATCCCAGTAATATCTCCCGATGATGTAGTAGTTTATCTGAAATCCTTAAAGCAGTCCTTTAGTTATGGTTCTGGCCAGATCCATACTTGTTTTCTCACAAATTGTGCTGGTTATCTCTATGAGCCGTTAGCATCCTTATTTAATTTGTCTCTTAAACTGTATCGAAGGAATCGTTCATAACCCCTTTACATAAAATCTTCAGTGGAGAACTACCGGGGTATAGCTAAGCTTTCTGCAACTCCTAAATTATTAGAAGCAATTATAACAAATCAGTTGACGCATTCTATCTCTTCTAGCATTTCACACAGTCAACATGCATTTTGCCAGGGCAAATCAACTTCTACAAATTATCTTGAGTTAACAACTTACAGTGCCTCACAAAGCATTCGGAAATATTTTTCTCGGTTATAAAACACCAGGTATCTTTTTTCAAACTTTTTGTTCATTTTACAAAAACTAGTATAGTTATTTCACCTTTCACGAAGAAAAACTTAAATAAATATTGTTTTAAATTAAATACTATGTAAATACATATCACAAAAGTATTCGGAATAACCACTCCAGTTATACATACATAATATAGTAGTAGTTTTGATTAATATCTAGTGGAGTAACCTTTCATCTTAATAACATCCCTTAATCGATTCGGCATTGGAAACACCAACGTTTCTGTTCTCTCAGTTGATATCTTCGCCCATTCTTTGAGTATCGCTGCTTTAAGGCTATCCCTTGACGTAAATCGTGTTTCCGAATGTCACGCTCTAAATCTGACCAAAAGTGCTCGATTGGATTGAGATCCGGCGACTGGGGTGGCGTTTACAAAACATTTGGTGTATTATATAATATCCAAAGCTTCGTATTGTGAGTAGTATGCTTCGCGTCGTTATCTTGCTGAAAGTTTATCGGCAGTGGCACTAAAATGTTCCTTTAATATTTGAATATACAGCCGGTGATCCATTTGATTCACAACAATCCTGTCAGGCGTTCCGCGGTTTTCAGGCTTTCATCAATAGCTGAATTGTGTAGCTGAATGCTTAAAACGCGCCAACCGCCTGAAAATCTTGTTGTGGAGTTGTACTCTAAGCATTCTTCGCACGGTTTCATCACTAACGTTCATTCCGCAAGTCGCACCGAGACTCCTATTAATTTCTGGCGCAGAAGTACGTGGCTGTTCCTTGCTTCTTCTAATTATAACTGCCTTATCGCGAGACTTAAATGTTTTAGACCTTCCTGATCGCTGTCCTAAGATTAACGAATTGCTCTGCAAAATGCTGAGGATGGTTGAAATGCTTCTTTGTGTGGTCGTTGATATCTCTTTCAATGTTTTTCCTTCATTTCGTAAATTAAATATTATTTTTCTTTCCTCCAAGGTAGTTTCTTTTGACTTTCTACCCATATTTTACACAATTGAACGTATTTTATTTCGCACTAAGTTAAAACTACCGAAACCATGAAGTTTTACACACGGAATGAGTGCAATATTCTGCGACGCGCATCTGTGCGGATAACGGTGCGAGCCCGTTAGGATTTAAAATTCCGAATATTGATGTGATGTGAATTCAAGTCAGTTCACGTTTAGAGTACTGTAAGCTCATAATTTTGCTTTTGAGATGTTGTATTCTTATTTGCAAAAGAAAGTTAAATATCAAAATAAAAATATTAAAAAAACTTTTTTTAGGAATTTCTATTAGAAAATTTGAATTCCCGAATAATTTTGTCAGGCACTATATTTCTCAAAAGCATTTAGTGAAAACAAAAGCGTTGATGTTATATATACTGACTTCAATAAAGCATTCGACAAAGTGTGCCACTCGTTTCTCATCTATAAACTTGATCTTCTTGGTATTCCACCTAATTTTCTACATTGNCCTTCAATAAAGCATTCGACAAAGTGTGCCACTCGTTGCTCATCTATAAACTTGATCTTCTTGGTATTCCACCTAATTTTCTACATTGGATCTCTTCATACCTCTGAGATAGATCACAAAGGGTAATGTTTAAAAATGCTATCTCTGACGTCGTTGATGTTACCACCTAGGCCCGGTTCTGTTCTTGCTTTGTATAAACGATATTTCTACATATATAAAATTTTCCAAAATTTTTATGTATGCAGACGATGTAAAACTTTATACGTTTCCTTTGAAGAAAAGTCTTTGCTACAATCAGACTTAAACAGCATGCCTTACTGGTGTAAAGTAAATCGTATGCCTCTAAATCTTAAAAAATGTAAAGCAAAGTGCTTCTCATGAAGAGCTCTTCAGCCTGTTTCTTATACAATAGGTAACCATAATCTCGAACAGGTATACAAATTTGTGGACCTTGGTATCACAATGGATCCTAAGCTTAGTTTTATTCTTCACATTAATGAGACGGTCAACATGGCTAAAAGTGTACTTGCATTTGTGAAACGATGGTCAAAAAATTGTTGACCCTTATATCACCGGCCGCTATGGTGCAGTGGTAAGCAGTGCGCGTTTCCACCCCGCAACGCCTGGGTTCAAACCCTGGTCAAAGCAACATCACAAAAAATGTAGAAAAAACGTTTTTTCTTAACAGCGGTTATCCCTCGGTAGGCAATGGCAAACTTCCGAGTGTATTTCTGCCATGAAAAACAGCTTCTCATAAAAATCCGATCGCCGTTCGGATTCGGCGTAAAACTGTAGGTCTCTCCGCTCTGTGTGACAACATCAAGGCGCACGCCGCAAATCGGAGGAGAAGCTTGGCCAAACACTAACATATGGGTAAGCGCCAATCTATTATTATTATTATTATTATTATTATTATTATTATTATTATTATTATTATTATTATTATTATTATTATATCACTAAAACCCTGTTTACAACATAAGTTAGACCGATTATGGAATACGGTTCGGTGGTTTGGAATCCAAGGTATCAAATTTACTCAGACACTTCTCAGTCGCAGGGAAATGCTTGGTTCAATTTCAAGTCCGCTTCTTCTGGGTGAAGTTAGTCTTAATGTTCTCTCTCGTGTATCAAGAAACTTTTTTCCTTTTTTTTGGAAAACTTGTAAAACTAATTTTGAATTACGGGAGCCACTCCGTTGCTTATGCCAGGATTTTAACTCTCATTCCAGCACATTTTATATATCTGATACGCTTTTCAGCATTAAGAAAGCGATGCTATCCTCCCTCTGAAAGATTTTGGTTCTGTAGCTGAATAGTTTTAGAACTCGACACTTAACAAACTCCTGCCTTTCGTAACTCGGCGCAAAATTTTAAAATCATAGTCCCGCATCTGGCACCGCACTTTTGCATTCAGATGCCGGAGCGTGCTACTAGAGCCTCATGGCTGCTCTTTTGTATGGACGTTTCATTCGGGTGTCCTCAGTAGACATCCGTCTTCTCGTTTGCAGTGGAGTAAAAATTTCACGTATCTTGCAACTGCTTCCCACTTGTCTGCGCTGGATATCATTACCTCAATTACGTTGTTTGGGGTTATGTCTCCGTACCTTTCTTCCAACATTCTGCGCGAAGTCAAGAAGTGCTCGCAAGTGAAGAATGTATGGTGTTCGTTATCTTCGACGTGTCCACAGTAGTGACATAACGGTGAGTCTACCCTGCCCATTCTATGACGATATTCTCGGAAGTATCCGTGACCGTGCTGTCTTTTTAACCATGTTTGAAAGTCGGCTATCAGGGTGTGCGTCCATCGACCTTTTGTGCTCGCGTCAATTGGCATGACGCCAGAAATAACTAGAACCGTGTCCGCGGACAATATACGGTATGCAGAAGCAATGCGTAGCGCCCCTCTACGCTGAACCGAAGGCATTTGAATCCGGTATTTTTTTACTCTAAATGCGTCGGCCCATATTTCTGCCCCGTAAAGGAGCAACGACTGGACTACTGTCATCAAAAGTTTCCTACGGTATGGTTTCGGGCCGCCTACGTTCGCCTTCAGCCGGCTTAGAGCCCACGTGCTCTACGCAGATTTTTCACATACTCCATGAATGTGTTCCCAGAATCTGAGTTTGTTGTTAAGCTTCACCTCTAGGTATTTTGTAGACTTAGAATTTGTCACAAGCTGAGGTCCGACCATTATGTTTATAATTGTTGGGATCCGTTTCTTGGTGAAGATCACGGTCTCTGTTTTGGCTGCAGCCAGTTGCAGATCGTGATCGTGGTTCAGCTTGAGCTGCGCTAGCTGGATGTTCCTTGCTGTTGTGACGGTGACCACGTTGTCCCCGAAGGCATTCTCCGGCATTTCCGTGCGCAACAGACTGTTATACATGGCGTTCCAGAGGTCCGGGCTAAGTACAGACCCCTATGCCACTCCGCCGGCTATACGTCTCCTTCTCTGACCTTGTGTCTGAGGTAGTCCCGAATCATATCTAGCAAAGATTTTGGAACTTTGAATGACGGTTTCAAGGCCTCCATCTTGACAAATTTACTTTATCTAAGTTTAAACTCGCACTCAAAAACTGGCCCTTAATCTGGAGATCAGGGCTTTTTTTCGCTGTTAACCTGATTGCATCCGCTGGTATGCCATCGGGGCGTGGAGTTTTGCCGGCTTTCATGCTTTGCAGGGCTCGTCTGCCGAAAATGGTGCCTCGGCTTGCTCCTCAAAGAACGCTGTATGTGCTCTTAGTGGGTGTGTGGGAATAGTGCATCCACTATAACTTAACTCGGAGCTCATCCATTGCTTGCGATGGTGTATGGAAATTTTTCGTGACAGTTTTGTATCCCTGGCCCTAGGGACCACAATCCACTTCGTCGCACAACGCTTTTCAGCAGTTCCGTTTACTCTTCTGTATCTCGGCCCCAAGAGCTTTCTTAGCGCTTTGTAGGCTGCTGCTCTGGTCAGCGCTTCAGGTCTGCCAGGAGCCCGTGTTGAGAGTCTGCGAATTCTATGGAATGCCCTTCGCAGCTCTGCAATTCGGTCATTCCACCAGTATCTGCTTTTTACCTGACCATGCTATCCTCTGCGGCATTGAGGCTTTGTATGCAGTAATGTGTCGAACTTGCGAACATCGACCATAGACGGGTTCCATTCCTATTTCCTGCGAGGGATACTAGTTGAGAACGCGGAGGACTGGGACGAATATCGTCGCAACTTCAATGCGTTCAAGAAAGAGATAAAGAAAGCAAAGAAGGTTTCGTGGTCCAAATTTTGCGAGGACCTCGATACCACTACTGATGCCGCGCGAGTAAGAAGGTGCCTAAAAAGCCAGGAGGAGGGCACGCCGAAAGCAGCCTTGAAACACTGGAACACCTTATCGATGTCCACTTCCCTGGCTGCGGTGACTCCTGTGACAGAACACTCTAGTACCCACAGGCAAGGCAGTCCAGTGGACGAAATCATCACTACAGACAAAGTAGCTTGGGCTATCAGATCCTTCTAACCCTACAAATCTCCAGGACCGGATGGGATCTTTCCAGCCATGCTACAACGAACAAGCGCCACGGTAACCCCCTGGCTAAAGACAATCTATAGGACGAGTCTCCTCCTAGGCTTATATCCCAAAGTCATGGTGGGAGGTAAGAGTGGTCTTCATTCCCGAAGCAGCAAAAGCGGGCCACAGCACTGCAAAAGATTTTAGGCCCATCAGCCTCTCATCATTTCTTCTCGGAATAATGGAGAGGCTTCTGAGTCTGCAGATCTCGCAACGCCTTACTCCTGGGAACTTCAGCGAGGCTCAGCATGCCTACCGTAAAGGTAGGTCGATTGAAACAGCCCTGCACGAGGTTGTTGGGAGTATAGAACAAGCACTGAGTCACAAGGAATATGCGCTGGCAGCCTTCCCAGACGTGGCGCCTTTAACAATGTTAATTTGGCATCCCTACACTGCTCCATGGTGGCTGTAGGACTGGACCCATTGATCACTCTCTGGATCGACAATATGTTGAGCACCAGAAACATCAATGGCTCTTTGGGAACATCAGAAGTAAGAAAAACAGCCACACGGGGCACACCTCAAGCGGGGGTGCTATCCCCCTACTGTGCAACCTCGTGCTGAACGAATTCCTGCTTCGTACATCGAAAGCCGCTAAGCTCGTTGCTTATGCGGATGACTTAGTCATTCTGGTCGTGGGAAAATTCCTCTCCACGGTCAGCGAGATTCTACAATCTACAACTAACGATCTGTCAGGGTGGGCAGAAATAAACGGCCTAGGGGCAATTCCACTAAAACCGAACATGTTCTCTTCACCAAGCGATATAAAATAGACAATTTCCGACCTCCGTCCCTCAATGGAGCAAATCTCAAATTGTCAAAAGAAGCAAAGTTTTTNATTCTACAATCTACAACTAACGATCTGTCAGGGTGGGCAGAAATAAACGGCCTAGGGGCAATTCCACTAAAACCGAACTTGTTCTCTTCACCAAGCGATATAAAATAGACAATTTCCGACCTCCGTCCCTCAATGGAGCAAATCTCAAATTGTCAAAAGAAGCAACGTTTTTGGGGGTTATTCTCGACTCTAAGCTTTCCTGGAAAAGGAACACCGAAGAGCGGAGAAAGAACGCGCTCAACGCGCTCTACTCCTGCAAAGCTACTATTAGAAAAGACTGGGGTCTGCGACCGCAGATAATAAATTGGATTTATACGCCGGTAGTTAGACCTATCCTCACCTATGGCGCGCTGGTATGGTGGCAGGCGGTTGACACCAAATCCCATCTACTCAACTTGCAAAAGGTGCAACGACAAGCATGCTTATGCATAACGGGGGCTATTTATTCAACGCCCCAGGCATCTCTAGAGACCCTGCTGGATATTCCACCTATAGACCTATATGTTAAAAGTATCGCAGCTAAAAGCGCTCTGCGACTCAGAGCGTCTAACAGGCTGCGAACAACTTGCAAAGGTCACGCCACAATCCTCGGGAGAGTGGGGGTGGAATACAGCCACTGTGACCATCAGGTCACGGAAATTGACTTCAATCGAAACTTCGATATCCATTTTCCTGACAGAAGTGACTGGGAATTTAATATTGCTCTCAGCGATGACGAAATACCCATCTTCACGGACGGCTCCAAAATGGATATCGGAACAGGATCTGGGGTCTTCTCTCAGNTCTGGGGTCTTCTCTCCGAAGTTATCTCTGAGGGAGTCGTATAGACTCCCAGACCACTGCAGGTTTTTCAGGCTGAGATATATACAATCCATATGGCGGCAAGGTTGGTGGGCATGATTGACTTAGCTCCATCTAAACTTGCCTTCGTTGTTGACAGTCAGGCGGCTATCAAAGCCTTAGGGTCGGCAACGACTAACTCGGTATGCGTTAAAGAATGCCGAAGATCCCTACAAGCTCTACAGCAACACATAATCAATCTTTACTAGGTATCGGGACATTGTGGTGTGCCGGGAAATGAGGAAGCGGACAAATGTGCTAGGAAGGGATCTGAGATGGGGCTCGGGGAAGCGACCTAAATCGTAAAACCCCCCTGCGATTTCTGTCTTCAGAAGTCGAGAGACTGACCAGNCCGGGACATTGTGGTGTGCCGGGAAATGAGGAAGCGGACAAATGTGCTAGGAAGGGATCTGAGATGGGGCTCGGGAAAGCGACCTAAACCGTAAAACCCCCCTGCGATTTCTGTCTTCAGAAGTCGAGAGACTGACCAGGGCAGCTACCAACAGTAGGTGGGTAAACCTTCACACCTGCAGGGTATCGCGATCACTCTGGCCACGGCTCGATGAACGAAGAACAAGGAGTCTATTAAGGCTTTCAAAGTCAAACGTCAGGCTTCTCACAGGAATACTAACGGGACACTGGACCATTGGCCACATGGCCGCCAGGTTCGGAGCCCCGCATAATGATTTCTGTAGAAGCTGCAGGGATGAGGAGGAGTTAGAATCCGTCCAGCACTTCCTTTTCGAGTGTTTAGCACTTCGAGGAAACGCCTCAAGTTTCTTAGGGAGCACTTCTTCGAGAATCTGGATATCTTGGGGAAAGCTCCTCTGGAAGGACTGCTAGAATTCGCCAGAAAATCAAAATAGTTCGAAGACATGTAGGGATAGGCTTGGGGTAACCCCCATGGGCATCACAATGGGCCTCCGAGTGAACCCTTTTTCAGAGATGTCCGTTTAACCTAACCTTAACCTAACCTACAAATAGATCCTTCAGCAGTAAAAAAAGAGCTAAAAGCCGCGTAACCAACGCGACTAACTAAATTACTAAAAACTTACTTGAATTCAAAGAATCGTTTTAAGGTAATAAACACATACCATATCAGACATACTTGATGAATCTTCTGTGTCGGGGCGAACAGATGCCGCCTCCCAAAAAGCGTCCCAGGATTGAGACCAGTTATGGAGATCGCGATGGCTTGCTCCTTTAATAGAAGGGAACTTCGGGACACTTAAAAGCGACTGTGCTGCGTGTGGAGATAGCGGCTTGAAGCGGAGACCCAATTGAAATGAACAAACTAAAAAAAAAACAGAGAAATTAAACCGACGCAGATGTTCTGGAGGAAGACTGCAGCGCATTCAGAAATAGAAGTAGGGTTGAGCGCTCCCCGCCACAAACTCCTATGCAGGCAAAAGCCGGCACCACGAGGACGGAGAAAGCTGCCGACGTGGCGCAGAAGGCTATACCTTCCCAAACGATAATTCCCAGCAGCCGGGATGGTCGTCATCGAACACCAGCTACTGCATACAGCGACAAGCACGTCACTGCAAGCTTGGAAACTTGCGAAGGCATTGAAGATGAGCCGAGATGCAGAGTAGAGTTCTGTCTCTAAGCAGAAGAATGTGTCCATGGACATAAAAACGGGTATGGCCCAAGTCGAGGAGAGTTTAAATATACTAAGCAATCTCCAGAAGCAACGCCGGGAAAGGTCTATCCTTTCCGAGCTGCGAAAAACGACCTGGCTCACAAAAGAGTGCTCGACCCTGATCCGACTCCCCTACAGGCGAGCCGGAAAAGAAAAAAATCGCAGAAAACCGCATCAAATAATCAATGGATAAAGGTTGATGAACGAAGAAAGCCCAAGCCAGGGCCAGCGGCAGGTCAACCCCTGGCCAACAAGGGTGAGGCGACCCAACCGGAAAAAAAGAGAAGAGGCTGAGAAAAAAGAAAAGTCTCGCCAAACTCATCATTAAGCCAGCTGAAGGAAAAACCTATGCAGTGGTGCTGGGAACGATGCGTGGTAAGCTCCAACCTGAGAAGACGAAGGCCGTAATTCGATCTGTTCGGAAAACCCGCGAAAGCGGCGTGCTTATCGAGATGGAGCCCCCACTCAGCATTTAAGGAAAACGTCTACACTGCCATTGGCCAGGTTGGAGAAGCCCGTACCCTCACTAGACGTTTACGTTTGAAAATTCTGGGCATGGACTGCCTAACCACGGTCCCACAAGTGGAGAACGCTAATTAGGAGAAAAGGTGAATAGCCAACTTCGCGTATCTGTTGCTAGCCTTAAACTCGCGAGAACAAAGAATGGCCAGGCTGGGAATCGACGAACTGCCAGGCCGGACTATTATTGAAAAGGGGTAGTTGCGAGTAGGTTGGGTTATCTGCTGTGCCCGAGAGCGCAGGGATATCCAAAGGTGTTTCCGTTGTCTGAGATGTGGCCACAAAAAGACGGCATGCAAACGCCCAGACAGAAGCAGTTCATGCAGGAAATGTGGTCAGCAGGACCACATAACCTCTGCATGTAAAGAAAGCTCTAGCTGCTACTTGCGCTCGGCAGGAGATGGTCAGAAAAATTTCAATCACCTGCCCGGGTCGGAAGCGTGCAAGACCGTTAGGGATGCCCTTGTTGAGAATGGCGCAAATCACTCTGGTAAGCTGCTACCTGTTGCCAAACGACACAGTCCTTGCCTTCAGGGAAAAGCTCGAGGCCTTGAAGATGAGCTGCGTGATATAGCTGGCCACATAATTGTTGCTGAAGATTTCAATGCAAGAGGTGTGGATAGGGGTATGCCCCAAATAAACACCAGAGGAATATTGGTCCTTGAAATGGCAGGCTGCATTGGCCTGACCATCTTCAACACCGGAACGTACCTTATATATCGAAGGCCGGTTTTTTGATACCCGATCCCCGACATAACCCTCGCTTCAGGAAGGCTTACTCGAAGGGCTGACGGATGGAGAGTGATGGAAGACCTGAATGACAGCAACCATACCTACACCACCTTCCAAGTCACTGACATAACGAGAGAGCAAGGTTAATGGCGAATACGATGCGACAATGATCAGAAAAAGAGCATTTTGTCGAGACGAGCCAGCCGTCAACCCTACTATTGTTCGAGTTAGTTACAAGAGTTATATCTATAACCTCCTCCCTTATTCTATATTAGAAAGTAGGGTGATTACCCTTGTTACAGATAGTAAGTGTTGTGGATAATAAGTAACTAAAGAGTGACTCACCTCTATCGTTGATGTTCAAGCTGTTCCACGCCGTGTGGTGAGCGTTGGCGTGCGTCACAGCCTGCCACCATATTTATCCTTCGTTGCATCGCCCAGGTGGTGAGTTTCCTGAGCCAGAATACAGCTTCTAATTTTACCTTCGGTCTGTGGGGTGAGAAGTAGAAAGTCGCTAGTTGATAGACCTGTCACCCTCCCCGCCACTAGCCAGGGTTCTTGTATTAGGGCCACGTCCACATCTTCCTCACCCATGAAGAGCAGCAGATCCTCCGATGCTGCCCTGCAGTGATGCAGATTCATCTGCACCACCTTTAGGCTTTTCGGATTCTCTTTCAGCATCGGGGATGATCACCCTAAGGTGACCGATGCCATACCTTATTTGGCCGGCTTTGCGACTGAGGATCTGCAAAGATTGTGGACCGATCTTGATCCAAAGGTCATTGCCGTTACCCTTGTCGCGAGCGTGGCCTCGGACAATCGTCCAGTCGTCAGGGATGACATCCACGTTCTGACATTTGATTAGGGCTAGTGAGGTCTCGTGCTCTACGAGGGGGGGGGCGGGATCCACACTCGCACTGTCGTACGGGATGGCACCTCTGAGAGCGGAACAACTTCAAGTCGTGCGTTGGCCCAAAGTTCATCTTAGTTGCGGACGCAGTTTGTTAGGAAGTCTAACGACTCCTTATTACCGCATCCAACAACTTTGACTCCCTTCTGCCACTTGGCTCCATCAAACATACCAATGTTGTTGTTTTTGGTACGCTGGATTTCGCCAAGTAGTGCCCTTAAAATCTTTTCGATTGCGACGGCTTGTTGTTTCCAACAGCGGACAGGGGAGCAGCTTTCTTCGTCGGCAGACTGCTACCGCCCTCAGANCTTTCAGCATCGGGGATGATCACCCTAAGGTGACCGATGCCATACCTTATTTGGCCGGCTTTGCGACTGAGGATCTGCAAAGATTGTGGACCGATCTTGATCCAAAGGTCATTGCCGTTACCCTTGTCGCGAGCGTGGCCTCGGACAATCGTCCAGTCGTCAGGGATGACATCCACGTTCTGACATTTGATTAGGGCTAGTGAGGTCTCGTGCTCTACGAGGGGGGGCGGGATCCACACTCGCACTGTCGTACGGGATGGCACCTCTGAGAGCGGAACAACTTCAAGTCGTGCGTTGGCCCAAAGTTCATCTTAGTTGCGGACGCAGTTTGTTAGGAAGTCTAACGACTCCTTATTACCGCATCCAACAACTTTGACTCCCTTCTGCCACTTGGCTCCATCAAACATACCAATGTTGTTGTTTTTGGTACGCTGGATTTCGCCAAGTAGTGCCCTTAAAATCTTTTCGATTGCGACGGCTTGTTGTTTCCAACAGCGGACAGGGGAGCAGCTTTCTTCGTCGGCAGACTGCTACCGCCCTCAGAAAGGGGTTTGGTTACAGCGTCATTTTTTGCGGAGTTGGTGACTTTTCCAGAGACCGCGGCCACACTTCCGGAAGCATTCGAGACTTTCTCCTCACGGAGTCGCTCATACTTCCGGATAATGTAGGTATGCTTCTTTTGTAGAGCCTTGTCGCATGGCGTTAGAGTGGCGGGGTCGCGCTCTCGCAGTTTCGCGAGGAATCGACGAGAGCTTTTGTACCCCATCTTTCTCTTCCGCTCTTTGTCCTTCTCCTTGTCGGGCTTGGCATTGCCTTGAGGCTCCTTATCTTCTTTGGTTGCAGCCGGTCTCTCAGAATCATCAGAGCCCAGACTGAGCTGGCTCAGTGCGAGGGAATCCGCCCAGTCGCGAACCTCCTCATCTGAGGAGTCTAGCAGTGAGTGGGAGGGAGGAAACGACGGAGCCTCGTTAGCGTTAACAGGGACCACCAAGCCTTGACGGGCAGTGGGTGAGGTTGTCGTTTGGGGAGGATAGGTTATAGATTCACTTCACTCCCCCAATAGATCCCCAGATATCTATTTGAAAGTTTTTTTTTTAAATCCTAAGTATTTGTCTACTCTTTCTCTTCCATGTTTTGAAGTATTTCATTGTTGAGTGTTTCTGTTACCTTTCTGTTAGTCCATTGTCCACTTTCTATGTGTTGGGTCTTACATTTGCCGATACCGACTTCCATTTTAATATCTGATGTACAATTTTCAGTTATTTTTATCAGCCTCTGCAGTTCTTGTTGAATTTCATCGTACAGTTTAGTGTCATCCATGTATAGCACGTGATTTATTTTTCGAATGTTTTGCTTCTGTTTTTTTTTTTTTAATTAAATCCATATTCGGTTTTATTAAGCCGGTTGGAAAGAGGGTTCAAAAAGATCCAGAACCAGAGTGCACTAAGGGCATCACCTTGGAATGTACCTGTCTTTATTTCAATCGTATCTGTTGTTATAACTGTTGATGCGGCTTGTAGATGTATTTTTATTTTCAAGTTTTTCATATTGTTTTTTTTTTAGAACATTTATGTTTTTCGGATTTATTTTATATGTGTGCAGTACCTGTATGAGCCAGCTATGTGGTATTTTATCAAAAGCTTTTTTGTNAGAACATTTATATTTTTCGGATTTATTTTATATGTGTACAGTACCTGTATGAGCCAGCTATGTGGTATTTTATCAAAAGCTTTTTTGTAGTCTATGTAGCCTGTGTGGAGGTTTCGTGGTTCTCTGATTGCTTGTTGTGTTAGTACTTGGTCTATTAACAGCTGTTCTTTGCATTTCTGTTTTCGGCATCCTTTTTGTTCTTCGGTAAGAACTTTATTATCTACTAGCCAATGCCCGCTTACTTCGCGGCGCCTAATAAGAGCTTTTGCGTTAGCCAATGCAAAAGAGCGTTTAAAAACAAAATTAGTCTGTAAAGTCAAAGTTTTTGATTTAAGTTGAAACCACTAAGGCGCAGTATCCTCCTCACACATAGGCATAGATTTAATTTATTTTATCAATTTAATACAATAAAATATTTCAAACAGGTGGCAGCCCTCCCTAAAAATGTTTTCGGCAATATAATTTCCTAAACCCTTTCAGTTTGATACCCATATTGCAATATTAAATTTATCTTATAAATTGAATTAAATGTAAATTTTCAAACAGGTGGCAACTCTAAAAAAATATTTTTGGCTGTAAGCCTTCTTCAGCTTCTTTCTTTTGACGCCCATATAGCAATATTAATTTTATCTTATCAATTTACTTAAACTCCAATTTTCAAACAGGTGGCAACTCTCAAATTTTGTTCGTCCTATATTTTAAGTTAGACCTCTAGCAATACATCGGTGAAAACTGCATTCAAATCCATGCACTCGTTTTCGAGTGATGCGCGAACAAATATACAGACAGACAGACAGACAGACAGACAGACAGACAAAAATTCTAAAAGTGGTTGATTTGGCTTCTGGTGCTCTAGTAAAGACCTCCCACATTAATTTTTCTTTAATATCTATAATGTACAGACATCGACCTGTTACAATTTTATTATATGTATAGATATCTAGATGTAGATATAGATTTCATTTATTTGATCAATTTAATACAACAAAATTTTTCAAACAGGTGGCAGCCCTCCCTAAAACTATTTTCGGCAATAAAATTTCCTAAACCCCTTCAGTATGATACCCATATTGCAATATTCAATTTATCTTATAAATTAAATTAAATGTAAATTTTCAAACAGGTGGCAACTCTAAAAAATATTTTTGGCTGTAAGCCTTCTTCAGCCTCGTTCTTTTGACGCCCAATTGCAATATTCATTTTTTCTTATCAATTTACTTAAACTCCAATTTTCAAACAGGTGGCAACTCTCTAATTTTTTTCTTCCTATATTTTAAGTTAGACGTCTAGCAATACATCGGTGAAAACTGCATTCAAATCCATGCATTCGTTTTCGAGTGATGCGCGAACGAACAT
>NW_016158894.1:4570-7396 GCF_001687245.7 Rhagoletis zephyria | reverse complement strand
CAATAATAGTAACGCTGTAATACCATACGGAATACCAATCCCTTTTGGTGTCATGAGCTTTACTGATGGTCTTATTTCCACCTGTGAGATCTCTGCCAATCATGCGTAATCTTTTTGTATGATCTTGCAACTTCAACATTGGTGCGATGTGTATGCCAATAAAAGTTCTTATAGGGAAACTCAAGAGCACAGAAGTGCGTTTTCTTTATAGGAGGGCCAAGAATCCTCGTTGTCCCACAGGATGAAAAGTTTTCCGGTACATTGCTAAATGAGTCGTGTGATCTCTTAAGTATCTTTCAAATGAAGCAATTGATATACCTACGGTGATATTTCTTTTTTAATTCACGACTTTTCCAATTCGTGGTAAAATTTATGAACTGATTTATGGGTAGATGCAAGACCGCATGATCGTGCATGAGGGCGTCAGAAAAACTTAACCCCATCCTTCATTTAGACATCTGAAAACTAAATTCTTATAACTTAAACATAGTGCCAAAGCAGACCAACCACACGGGGTTTCTATACATTTCGACTTCAGCGCTATCCACTGGGTTCATTTTACAGACAGACAGACAGACAGACAGACAAAAATTCTAAAAATGGTTGATTTGGCTTCTGGTGCTCTAATAAAGACCCCCCGCATTAATTTTTCTTTAATATCTATAATGTACAGACATCGACCTGTTACAATTTTATTATATGTATAGATGAGATGTGTGATATTTTTTGTGATATTAGTGATGTGATGATTTTGTATAGGGTTGGTAGGCCGGTGATAGGTTTGTAGTTCGCTGGATATTCAGTGTAATTATTTTTAGGTTTGATGAATGTTATTCCATGGGCTAGAAACAAAAGTCTCGTATTTCACATGGAAGTTTGTATTTTTGGTTTTATATTCGTTGATTGTATCGATAATGTATTCGTTTTATGCAGCCCGATTCCGAATGACAACTCTCGGGGAATTTATTCTCTTTTCCTTTTCCTCCTATTCCGAATGGCAAATGTCAGGGATTTTTTCTCTATTCACATTTCTGGAGAGTTTTTCCGCCAAGAAATTTAAAGAGAGTCCTTAATAAAAATGTGATTGAAAAGTACATACATAAATACATTTACACACCACTAACAACAAAACTTCAAAAACAAAAAATTCAGTCTGTTTCACAATATATAGGTGGCCAAAACATATTTATGTATGTATAAGAGTACTGCAGGTGGACAATATTTTAAAAGAAATTTTAATTTTTTGCTTGATTGAAACTTTTCGAGCAAGGTACCATGTACTTACAAATATATGTACATTACACTGTCCCAAAAAACCAACATTTTTTTTTTACGCATACCTCCTCATTTCATTGGTGTTATCTTAAAAAATATCCGAATAAAATTTTATGCAGTTCTAACCACGGCAACCCGTGCCGACTTGCAGTCAAAGTTATCGGAATAAGCTTGTTGCAGTTCGCGTGTTTTGTTAATTTACTCATTTTACTACCTTATAAGACTGTATTACTATACTCCCTACAGTATTAGGACATAATATTTAGTAAATCTGCGTTTTTGGTTTTTTACCTGGTAGTCAGGATTTTTTCCAAAGGACCATAAGTTATAATATATTTCCAAAAGTTTACACAAAATATGGAGATATGGGTGTCAAATCAAAGAAGAATTCGAAACAAGATTAAATATAACTTTTGTTTTTAATTATCCTTCTGGAACATGTCAAAAATGTCCTTTAAAAATATTTTCCTTCAAGATTTTTAATTTTGAATGAGTTTGGAAGAATCTTAGTTTAAATTAAATCTTATTAATATATATAAGGATACTAAAGGATAAAAATTTCAAAGGATATTTTTCAAATTTTCTAATTAATACTGCCACATTTATTCTTTAATCAACCCGAGAGGACATGTCAAACACTAAAACACTTTATTTTGTTTCTTTAATATTATGAAATGCGTTTTCTTAAAGGAGGAAAAGAATTTGTTAAAAAAGTTGAATATAAAAATTTTATTAAAAAATGGTCTAAAATTGCAAATTTTCAGGACATGCACAAATTATTCGACTGACAAACATATAGTTTTGCAGCCTTGTAATACACCCCTTCAAATCCATTATGCTTTTCCATTAATTATTTTTTTCGATATCCTTGGGAGAAATCCTACCGTATATATATATCTTTTCTTGTAGAAAAATTTGTGTATCTCCTGAAAACGTGCAATTCTGAACATTGTTTAATTGGTGTGACAGGGCGTATGATGAATACAAAATTATTAAATTCAACTCTTCTACTACATTCCTTTTTCTTAAAAAAATGCCTTACAAAATCTATATGTATAAATGTGAATGTCTGTTTGTTTATTACCTTATAACTTCTGAATCGTGGTACGGAATCGCACGAAACTTTGCACACTTATTTGTTTTTACCTCGCGAAGATTATAGGCAAAGAGAAAACTGGACAGTACTGGAAAAGAGGACGTGGCACCTCCTATACTAACTATAATTTTCATGTTGTATGTCTCTTGAAATATTTGTGGTAGAGCATTGGAACTTGCTGTCGAGATAAATAAAATTAATTCCACCTCCCATAGGCGTGAATTATTTAATCAGCTTTAACTTCGGAACAGTAAGTCACATGAACTTGAAATTTGGTATGCATACATATCTATGGTAGATGCTTTAATAAGGTATATATATATATAAATAAGACTGTGAAAGGGGGCGGCAAATCCCAAAGGCGTGGAATATTTTACCAGTTGTAACTTCAGAACAATAAGTCACATAAACATAACATTTGGTATGCAGACATATCTATGGTAGCTGCTTGTAGT
>NW_016158894.1:0-1734 GCF_001687245.7 Rhagoletis zephyria | reverse complement strand
AATACACGTTTGAGGAAAGGGTGCGATAGTAGACTCCAGTTATAAGATTATAAATTAAATTTCCAAGAGAAAGTCGGTTCTTTACATATTTTCTAATTATCTTCGAAAATATATTAACTCGAAAAAAAAAATAAACAATGCTTCATAGATCGATTTCTTTTAAATCTAACTTCATAAAGTTCTTNATAGTGAACAATCTGTTTTCTATGAACTGGTCTTGCATTAATTAGATCACTCGACCCAGATAGCACTGTACTTTGTTAAGGACTGAATTATTGTTTTTGTTCTATTAATTAAAAAAAAACTATTTATAATAAAAATGGTTCTTATTGCTTTTGCATTACAAAAATCGTATTTTCATTTATTTTATTCATTTGTTTTGTAATTTCATTTAATTTTTTATTTTTAATTAATTTTATTTAAATATACATAGCCGATAGCTAGTGCTAACTTACTCTTTAAATCAGAGACCCAGAGTAATAATTATTTCATGGTGGAGTTTTGAAAAAGTCATCAAAATTTTCGTCAGATTTATAAAAGTCTTTTCATAACAATTATGTGTGAGAAAATTGTTTAAGTCATCGATAACTATTATTTTAAGACCTATATATATATATACAGTTGTCCACAAAATAATAGGAGTGCGATATTTTGACCAGTTTTGGCTATTTGTCTTTTGTTTATTTAATGTTTATTATTTTTTTATAAAAGCCTAGCTGGCTGTACAACAAACACCATATAAATTNTGTATATGTATATAAATAGAAGTCTTTTCATAATAATTATCAGCGAGATAAATATTTTTAAGTCTTCAAAGACTTTTAGTTTGAGGCTTATATTATAATAAAAGTCTTTTGATAATAATTATGAGCGCAAAAAAATTTTTTACATTGTCCCGAACGGGTCCCAAACCAAGCCCCAACTGGTCCCAAACTGCTACCCAACTAGTCCCGAACTGGGCCCCAACCAATCCTGAACAAGTCCCGTCTTTTAAGACTTAAAAAATTGTTTCGCGCTCATAATTATGAACAGCTTTNGCTTATATTATTATAAAAGTCTTTTGATAATAATTATGAGCGCAAAAAAATTTTTTACATTGTCCCGAACGGGTCCCAAACCAAGCCCCAACTGGTCCCAAACTGCTACCCAACTAGTCCCGAACTGGGCCCCAACCAATCCTGAACAAGTCCCGTCTTTTAAGACTTAAAAAATTGTTTCGCGCTCATAATTATGAACAGCTTTATAATACAAGTCTTTGAAGACTTAAAAATATTTATCTCTCTGATAATTATTATAAAAGGACTATTCTATAAGTCGGCAAGTAACATCGCAAAAAAAATAGAAACAAATTTTTTCTTAACAGCGGTCGTCCCTCGGCAGGCAATGGCAAACCTCCGAGTGTATTTCTGCCATGAAAAACAGCTTCTCATANTTTTATTTTTGGGTGCTCCTGAATTCGCAACTTGTTGTTATCGATAAGTGCCATTTTCCACATCGTTTCCAGCATTCCTGAAAGCCATCCCTTGAAGGTATGCAACAATTATCGCACATGTTTCTTCCGCACCAAATCGTAAATCTTCGTTGCTTCGATAAATTTTCGTTGCCCAAAACGGAGATAGGTATAATAATTAGTTAATTAAACAAATAAAATCAACATAAGAAGTAAATTTTAGGACGCAAAAAAAATCGCAAAATATAATGGGCATAATCCGAAATAAATTTAAACTAAGCTAG
>NW_016158893.1:103928-105591 GCF_001687245.7 Rhagoletis zephyria | reverse complement strand
TATTTCGCCTACACCAGTCACAGAAGATATTCAACTCATTTTGAATGGTCTGTACNATAAAATTCTCTTGGTATAGGGATCTTTAAATTCAGAGCTATTCCTCTTTATGAAAGCCAATGACGAGTATGCCATGTATGCCATGTATGTAGTTTAGGTGCTCAATGAACGTGAAGCCCGAGTCGAACACTACTCCAAGATCTTTAATTTTATTATAGGAGCTTATATCGCAGTCTGAAATATGATACGACGACTGCAGAGGTAAACGTCTTTTGTAGTACCTCACAAAACAGCACTTGTTAATATTAAGCTCTAGCTTATTTCGCCTACACCAGTCACAGAAGATATTCAACTCATTTTGAATGGTCTGTACATCAGAGTTAGTGTTTACATATTTAAAAATTTTCAAATCATCCGCATATAAGAGCAAGCACTGGCATCATTAATAAAAATTACAAACAACCTCATTCCTGAGCGGCTTAAATTATGTTGAAACAAAAACAAATATAATGTGTTATTGAATGGTAGAGTTCCATTCAGTATAGAATGTGAATGTAACAGCAGCATTCGCAATCATCCTGATTGTAAATTTTGGTTGAATGCAAACCCCTTTGCTCATTCAGTACTACACTGAAAAAATATGCCTTGACACTAGAAGAAAATCTTTATAGTAGAAAATAGATAGTCGTTTTGTTTCTGCTTTTCTACCACTGCTACAATTTGTTAAAGCATTACCTATGACCAAAAGTACGTAGCAGCTTTAGATATTCAGTCCATGCTTTTAAAAGTCAACTACAGGAAACTTGCGATAAATTTTTTGTAACGAACCAATTTTTTATTTGTACAAAGCGATGTTTTTATTTCCCAATACCAGGCGCTCATACATATGAAGTAGCAAGCTTTCTATACGCATAAATTTGTTTGTAGAACATTTAAATTTTTTTGTGTAGAAGCCCTTGAACCTTACAAAGTAGATTTTCGGAAATTTAAAAATTTATACAAACAATTTTGTTCGTAGAAATAGAAAACGTGTTACTTCACATGTATAAGCGCCTGGTATTGGGAAATGCAAATATCATTTGGTACAAACCAAAAACTGGTTATACAGAGTGGCAACGCGAAAATGGGCACATAAGTATTTATTTAAAAAAATTGACATTATATGTATGAATGTGAATAAATAATGGACTGAATGATGAAAGCTGATGGTCGTTATGCATGATTATTTCATATTATGCATATTTCCCATCTTTTAAAGAAGATTATAGATACCAATTGTCTTGGCAAATTTTGCGCCCAGTTTTTAAACAACCAAAAAGATAAATTTGTACAATATATTGATGAGAATCAATGTGGAGGAGTCAAAGCATTAGCATCCCTTCATACGACATGGCTTATCCAGCGCAACCGCTGATCGCGTATCATATCGATTTCGTTGTAAAGCTCATACATTTCATTATTCCATTTTCTGCGGTACCCAATCTCAACATGCATGTGTATTTTTCTGAGTGTATACAATTTGATTGGAACTGAGTTAGAGAATGCACACATATCAAAGTGTTTCATTCATCTGTAGGCTCATCCAGTATTGAATTCTGTTTACTTCAGCATTCTCAGTTTTTCATTCAGGTATTTACCACCTTGATGTGTGAAATCAATTTTTTTT
>NW_016158893.1:99062-99254 GCF_001687245.7 Rhagoletis zephyria | reverse complement strand
AAAAATTGGATTTGCTCACACAAGCTCTTGGCTCAATCCTTAACCATTCGTCCTGAAATATACTAGCCTGAAGTGCGATTGCTTTATAAAAAAGAGAACCATTTTAAAACATAAGTGTTTTTACTCTCTAGAAAATAATTTATGCAACGTCACATACGAGGTTTTGCATTATCTTGATACGCGGTTTTGCAT
>NW_016158893.1:98786-98921 GCF_001687245.7 Rhagoletis zephyria | reverse complement strand
AAAAACTAAATTTGATTTATTTAAGGAAACTTTTATGAATTTTAGTGAACAAATTTTGTTTATTTGCGCATATTGAGAGATGTAACCAGATTTCTCTTTTAATGTGTGCAAATTTGCACGCCGTGTAATAAAATT